>NC_057806.1:25463478-25472938 GCF_018294505.1 Triticum aestivum
GGCGCCACGTGGTGCGATCCGGTTGGGCGCGGGGCGGCGGCGGACGTTGTCCGGTCCGCTCCGGACACTTCCGTCGGCGGCGGATCTGGAACTTTTTTTAGGGGTTTGGACGGGGGAGAGAGATCCGAAAAACGGGGGGGCTATATATAGGCATAAGTGGAGCTAGGAGAGTCCAAATGAGGTGCGGTTTTCGGCCACGCGATCGTGATCGAACGCTCTAGGACATGGAGCAGAGTTTGGTGGGTTTTGGGGCCAAATTGAAGGGGTTTTGGGCTGCAACACACACGAGGCCTTTTCGGTCCCTCGGTTAACCGTAGGAGTATCAAACGAAGTCCAAATGGACCGAAACTTGACAGGCGGTCTACCGGTAGTAAACCAAGGCTGCTTGGCAAGTATCGATCTAATCCGGAAATGTTTGATCCCCACACACGAAAGAAAGGTAGAATTGACCACCGGAGGAGAACGAAGCGCCGGAATGCAAAACGGACAACGGGGAAAATGCTCGAATGCATGAGATGAACACGTATGCAAATGCAATGCACATGATGACATGATATGAGATGCATGAAAACGAAAATAACACACGGAGACAAAGACCCGAACCTGAGAAATAAATATAACTTAATGCCGGAAACGGCAAGAGTTGGAGTACAAATTGGGAAAGTTATATCTGGGGCGTTACAACACTCCACCACTACGAAAAGATCTTGTCCCGAGATCTAGGACTGAAAGAACGCCGGGTACTCAGAACGGAGGTGATCCTCGCGTTCCTAGGTAGCTTC
The DNA here is from genome assembly GCF_018294505.1 of Triticum aestivum. Taxonomy (NCBI): domain Eukaryota; kingdom Viridiplantae; phylum Streptophyta; class Magnoliopsida; order Poales; family Poaceae; genus Triticum; species Triticum aestivum. The sequence continues at coordinate 25,464,261 of NC_057806.1, forward strand.
ACGGTCGGAATGGTGAGACCACTTGACTTTGAGAAATTTGACTAACTTGTTGCGAGTCTTTCGTTCAGTCTCTTCAAGAATAGCAATTGGGTGCTCACGATAGGAGAGATCTTCTTGGAGCTCAATGTCCTCGAAGTTGACTGTGCGGTCAGGAGTCTTGAAGCACTTTCGAAGCTGAGAGACATGGAACACATCATGAACATTTGCAAAGTTTGAAGGAAGCTCGAGTTGATAGGCGAGGTCGCCTCTCTTGCTGACAATCTTGAAAGGTCCCACGTAACGAGGGGCAAGCTTCCCTTTGATACCGAAGCGACGAGTACCTTTCATAGGGGAGACACGGAGGTAAACATGATCTCCGATCTCGAAAGCCAAATCATGGTGCTTACTATCATAGTAGCTCTTCTGGCGGGATTGGGCTGCTTTGAGGTTATCACGAATGACTTTGCACATGTCTTCTGCTTCTGTGATTAAGTCATTACCCAAAAGCTGATGTTCACCGGTTTCAGACCAGTTGAGAGGGGTATGGCACTTCCTGCCATACAGAATTTCGAATGGGGCCTTGCCCGAACTTGCTTGAAAACTGTTGTTGTATGAGAATTCAGCATAAGGAAGACAATCCTCCCACTTCATGCCGAAGGAGATCACACAAGCCCTGAGCATATCTTCAAGAATCTGGTTGACACGCTCGACTTGACCGCTTGTTTGAGGATGGAAAGCAGTGCTAAAGCGGATGTTGGTGCCCATGGCCTTCTGAAAAGAATCCCAAAACTTGGAGGTAAAGATGTTGCCACGGTCTGAAGATATCACTTGAGGAATACCGTGCAGAGAGACAATTCGAGAGGTATAGAGTTCCGCCAATTGAGTTGCAGTGATCGATTCTTTAATAGGCAGAAAGTGAGCCACTTTGGTGAGCTTGTCTATGACAACGAATATAGCATCATTGCCATGCTTGGACTTTGGAAACCCAGTCATGAAGTCCATTTCAATGTGATCAAACTTCCATTCTGGAATGGCAAGAGGTTGGAGGAGACCTGCTGGCCTTTGGTGTTCTGCCTTCACTCTTCTGCAGACATCACATTCATTCACGAATTGAGCGATCTCGCGCTTCATTCGAGTCCACCAATAAGTTTGCTTGAGATCCTGATACATCTTCGTACTCCCAGGGTGGATGGAGAGGAGAGAATTGTGAGCCTCGTTAATGATCACTTTACGAAGTTCACCTTTGGGTACCACAATTCGATCCTCGAAGAAGAGAGTGTCCTTGTCATCAAGGCGGTAGCACTTGTACTTGGACTGACTCTTAGCAATCCCAATCTTCACCTTTTTCACCATAGCATCAAGAAGCTGGGCTTGGCGAATCTGGTCTTCTAAGGTAGGAGAGACTTGAAGGTTGGCGAGGAAACCTTGAGGAACAACTTGCAGATTCAGTTTGCGGAAAGCTTCACAAAGCTCGGGTTGATAAGGCTTCAGAATCAGACTGTTGCCATACGATTTTCTGCTCAAAGCGTCAGCGATCACATTGGCCTTGCCTGGAGTATACTCGATACTCGGATTATACTCTTGAATCATTTCGACCCATCGAGTCTGCCTGAGGTTGAGATTAGGCTGAGTGAAGATGTACTTGAGACTCTTGTGATCAGTGAAAATATCCACTTTTCTTCCCAATAGAAGATGTCTCCAAGTCAACAAAGCATGCACAACTGCCGCCAACTCGAGATCATGAGTGGGGTAGTTCTTCTCATTAGGCTTCAACTAGAGAGAGGTATAAGCAACAACTTTCTTCTCTTGCATCAAAACTGCACCGAGACCTTGGAGAGAGGCACAAAAGACCTCGTACAGTTTGGATTCATCAAGCGGAGTCAAAACTGGAGCAGAAATCAACTTCTCTTTCAAAGTGTTGAAAGCAATATCACACTCCGGAGACCAAACGTACTTGACGTGCTTCTGAAGAAGATTTGAGAGAGGCTTTGCGGTCTTAGAAAAGTTTTCAATGAATCTTCGGCAATAGCTTGCGAGACCAAGGAAACTGCGGAGTTGCTTCACGTTCTGAGGAGGTTCCCAATTCACAATTGCAGACACCTTCTCAGGATTCACGGCAATGCCCTTGGCAGAGATGATATGGCCAAGATAAAGAACCTCATCAAGCCAAAATTCACACTTGGAGAACTTGGCGTAGAACTGATGTTCCCTGAGCTTATCAAGCACCAAACGCAAGTGTTTGGCATGATCTTCCTTGTTCTTGGAGAAAACCAGAATATCATCGAGATAGACCAAAACGAAGTCATTGGTGTAGGCGTTGAAGATGAAGTTCATCATGCAAGAGAAAGTTGGAGGAGCGTTGACGAGGCCAAAAGACATGATGGTGTATTCATATGAACCAAAGCTTGTCCTGAAAGCCGTCTTGGGAATATCTTGCTCACGAATACGAATCTGATGATAACCCATACGGAGATCAAGCTTGGAGAATACTTGGGCACCTTTGAGTTGTTCGAACAGCTCATTGATGTTGGGAAGTGGGTATTTGTTCTTGATAGTCTTCTTGTTCAATGGACGGTAATCAACACAAAGTCGGTCCGATCCATCCTTCTTCTTCACAAAAAGAACACCACAACCCCACGGAGAAGAACTAGGCCGGATGAGACCCATTCTTTCTTGCTCATCGAGTTGTTTCTTCAACTCCTTCAACTCTTCAGGTCTGAGCTTGTAAGGACGTTTGCACACAGGTTCCGTACCTGGCTCAAGATCAATAACAAATTCAACTGGCCTGTGCAGAGGCATTCCTGGAAGCTCTTCTGGGAAGACGTCTTGATACTCACAAACGACTGGAATTTGCGAGATAGCATCCAGTTCACCCTTCTCATTGAGAGAAAACAGACGGATGGTATTATCCCGAGCGGCAAAGATAATTACATCCTCAGACGAATGAGTCAATTGAATCTGCCTGGCTGCACAATCAAGCTGACCTTGTGGTTAGAAAGCCAATCCATCCCGAGAATAAGATCGATATCCGAGTTACCAAGGATCATTGGAGAAGCCAGAAACTTGTAGTCGCCCAAAGTGATAGAAATATCCGGAACTTCATAGTTAGCAAGCAAGCATCTACCGGGAGAGACAACTGCTAATGGCTTATGCATAACTTGAGAAAACCACCCATGCTTGGATGCAAAAGGTCTCGAGATAAAACAATGTGATGCACCAGTATCAAAAAGTACTTTTGCAGGAACATCGTTAACAGGAAGGTTACCCATAATGACATCTGACGAATCCTCTGCCTGAGCTGCATTCACCATATTGACCTTGGCGTACTTGGGGTTATGCTTGACCACAGCTGTACTTGCCGATCTGACAGGAGGAGGAGGAGGAAGACGCCTCTGGTTGGTACACTTGTTGGCATAGTGACCCTTTTCTTGGCACTTGTTGCACGTGACCTCTGAGAGCGGACGGTGGTACGGAGCACTCGGTCTTGCAGGTTGAGACGAAGACTTGTTCTGAAAGCCAGGGTTGGGTGGGTGGGAAGAACCACTGCCACCTTTGCTCTTCTGCTGATACGGCTGACGGAGCGGAGGAGGAGGAAGCCAATACTTCTGCTGCTTGGCCACTTGAGTAGAGGAGGAAGAAGTAGCATCTTTGGCTCGCTTCTTGGAAGCATCACACCTCAACTGAGCAGCCTCTTGCTTTAGTGCCATGTTGTAGAACTCATCGTATCTCAATGGCTCAAAGAGGACAAGAGCCAGCTGAATTTCTTCATGGAGACCACCCCTGAACTGGTAGATCATGCTCTTCTCATCAGGAACATCCTTCTTGGCAAAACGGGCGAGCTTCTGGAACAACTTGTTGTAGTCATAGACAGACAAAGAGCCTTGCTTCAGATTGCGGAGTTCCTAACGCTTACTTTCAACCACACTTTGAGGGATGTGATGAGCTCGGAAATCTTGACGGAAATCATCCCAAGTGATCAAGCGTCCACCTCTGGAATCCTTGTACTGCTGGAACCATTCTACAGCCTGATCTTTGAGCTGGAAGGAAGTGAACTTGACGAAATCTTCAGGCCTGACGTTGCTGCACTCAAAATGCTTACCCAGATCCACAAGCCAATCGTCAGCATCGGAAGCCTCAACACAATTGCTGAACGTCTTTGGACCATTAGCAAGGAACTGGTTCAGTGTAGCAAAGTGGTGCTAATTGTTGCCTTGATTCCCTTGACTGCCTTGATTGCGCTCTTGGAGGAATTGCATGATCAACTGTGTGTTTGCATTGGTTGCGGCCATCACAGCTTGCCATGCTTCCAGAGGAGGTGGCGGTGGTGGCGGATCAGGATTCGGGGTCGTGCATGTTGGAGGAGCCATCCTGAAGAGGTTGACCACCATTAGCACATTAATAGACAAAATATTGAAGCTGAATCCAACGGAATGAAAATTGCAACATAAAGTCTTCACATTCGAACAAAATGAACGAATGCATTTCTCTTGAAGTGGTCACATATCCCTAAATTGTGAAGCCACGAAGAATGAAGGTGGAAGAATTAAATCAACAAGGTACGGCTCAAGAACGAATAATCGGTAAGAAATCCCAATCTCAAATCAATATCCATGGAAGAAGAACTAGAGCTACGAGAATTCCCACCTATGAAACTCCCGAAACTTTCCGGTTATGCAATCAGGTGTTGGGGATACAGGGGAAGCATAATATCTCACCCAAACTAGCAATACCTACATCCAGCTGTATCCATCCTTCAACACATAACCAAGAAACTTTCGGAAACCATCTACCTCAACTTCGAAAAACATCCGTTATACATGTTATGGCGATACTCCCGAACTCCCGCCCCAGTACTGGGTGGCGTCGAGGTTATCTCACCAACGAACTGCATAAAAGAGATTTTCGATGTCGGCGAACATATCTCAAGTATTCCAGAATTGCAATGATAAAATTATGATGACAACACCTCAGAGCTCAACTCCCCAGGACACTTCCACTAAACCCCTGACAGGAGGCACCAAGACAGTATTCTCATCATAAGCCATCGGAACAAATCCAAGATACTCGCGTGATCCTAAAAAAAATTTAGTGAAATTTGAGAAGAGAAGAGTCAAAACTCTACATCAGGATGCCTTACCAGAGCGATGAGGAGACTGGGAAGTAAAAAGAATTCCTAACTCTCCGATATATAATTCCTAAGTGACTCAAAACATTTTTCTAGACACAACTCGGCATCTAAAAACGATCAAGCAATGGCGCTCCTAAGGTCGGGGAAGGCTCTGATTACCAACTTGTAACACCCTCGATGCGACTATAGCTCCCACGTGTCGAGGCATGACTTAGAGGCATAACCGCATTGAAGGCATATGTCGCAAGTCAGGTAATCATCACAAACATCCCATGTAATATAATAATAAAGAGGGACAACATAGTTGGCTTACACTCGCCACATCACATCAGAGTACATAAATAACATCCATCATACAAACACTCATGGCCCGACTACGGCGCCAAAATGGAAAAGAACCCAACATGCGACAAGGCCCTGAATCGAACCCCAACTAAGCTCCACTACTGATCATCAGGGAAAGACACATAATAACGCTGCGAGTCCTCGTCGAACTCCCACTTGAGCTCGTACTCGTCACCTGGAGCGGAAACACCTGGACCTGCATCTGGAGTTATAGTATTTGTGAGCCACAGGGACTCAGCAATCTCGCACCCTCGCGATCAAGACTATTTAAGCTTACAGGGAGGAGAAAGGCAAATATATGTGGAGCTGCAGCAAGCGACTAGCATGTATGGTGGCTAACTGGCACGCAAAGGAGAGCGAGAAGAGAAGGCTAAGCGCGAGCGAGAATCTAGAGGAACAACCTGCGCAAGCATAACTCCAACACCGTGTCCACTTCCCGGACTCCACCGAGAAGAGGCCATCACGGTAAAACACACGGTTGATTCATTTTAATTAAGTTTAATTCAAGTTATCTACAACCGGACATTAACAAATTCCCATCTGCCCATAACCGCGGGCACGGCTTTCGAAAGTTCAATCCCTGCAGGGGAGTCCCAACTTAGCCCATGACAAGCTCTCACGGTCAACGAAGGAATAGACCTCCACCCAAGACACACCGATCAGACTCGGTATCCCGGTACAACAAGACAATTCGACAGGTTAAAACAAGACCAGCAACACCGCCCGAATGTGCCGACAAATCCCGATAGGAGCTGCACATATCTCTTTCTCAGGGCACACTCAGATTGTCTAAACTTCCGGTAGGCCAGCCCAGAGTTGCCCCTGGTAGCCACCGGCGGCTGACAGTTTGGACCAACACTCAGAGGAGCACTGGCCCGGGGGGGTTTAAATAATGATGACCCTTGAGTCTGCAGAACCCAAGGGAAGAAAAAGGCTAGGTGGCAAATGGTAAAACCAAGGTTGGGCATTGTTGGAAAAGCTTTAATCAAGGCGAACTATCAAGGGGTTCCCATTATAACCCAACCGCGTGAGGAACGCAAAATCCGGGAACATAACACTGATATGACGGAAACTAGGGCGGCAAGAGTGGAACAAAACACCAGGCGAGAGGCCGAGCCTTCCACCCTTTACCAAGTGTATAGATGCATTAAGATAACATAGCAATATAATGATATCCCAACAAGTAAATAAATGTTCCAACAAGGAAAGGCTCCAACCTTCACCTGCAACTAGCAACGCTATAAGAGGGGCTGAGCAAAGCGGTAACATAGCCAATCAACGGTTTGCTAGGACATGGTGGGTTAGAGGTTCAACATGGCAATTGGGAGGCTGACAAGTAAAAGGTAGGCATCATAGCATTGGCGAAGCAAAAGAGCGAGCAAGCTAGCATAGCAAAGATAGTAGTGATTTCGAGGGTATGATCATCTTGCCTGCAAAGCTGTCAGAGTTGACTGGATCCTCAAAAGCAAACTCAACGGGCTCCTCGTTAGCGAACTCGTCTCCCGGCTCTACCCAAACAAGACAAACAACCAATAAGGATACAATCAACCACGTGCAAGATCAAACAATAAGATGCGAAGATGGTATGCAATGCGGGATGCGATGCGGGATGCAAAATGCAAGATATGACAGGAAATGCATGAGCCTGGCCTCAACTTGGAAATCCAAGTGTGCCACTGGATAGAGGGGAAGAAATCGCTTGAAAACGATATAAAGATCATTGGAATCGGAGTTACGGTTTGGAAATGGCAAGCGTTTTAAGAATGACATCGGTCTGCGATTAACAGCAAGTAGGCATCTAAATGCAACAAAAAGAACATGCTACAGCCATCAAACATGACAACAAAATACATGGCAGGGATGTACACAAGATGCTTAACAAAACACTAGCACTGAGCCACGGCCAAATTCATCCATTATGAGGTTCAAACAAGCATGGCAAAAACGCAAATGCAAAACAGATTTCAAACTTAGTGAAATTAACACTTGTCTGAAATTTCAGACCACGAAGCTCTCTTCGGAGAAGCAAAACAATATGATCCATGACCTGATTATGATAAATAAGAACATGGCATGGAGCTACTCAACAAGCTTAACAAAAGACCCAAAGTGACCTGGGGCCAAAAGGGTTCACAAAATATACTAACGAGCACATGAACATAGCTCAAACACAATCAGTTTTCAGACTTAGTGAAAACTGAGACATGCTGAAATATAACCCACGAAGGCATGTAAACAAGCTCGATGCACTCACTACAGTGCAAGTCATGGCAAGGAAAACATATATCCATTAAGAAGGCACAAAATGCTAGCTAGACATGACAAGAACAATGGCATAGCATGCACGGATCAATAACAATAACTCCGGCAAAATCGCAAACAAGTTGACGATCTGCCCAGATTCACCACGAAGCAAAAGTAGAGCTCGATTGACTCAAGCTAGGTTGCTCCATAATTGCAAGTAAAGACATGGATGGATAGATCATAACATTATTAACAAAACTCCTTTACTGATCATCCTTAAAAGAGGCACGTATCATTAGGAAACAGCAAGAACATATGGCATCATGAACTAAATAATCCCAGACTTAGTGAAAACTACTAAGTCCCTGAAAACAGATTTACCGGGTGCCTCACTTTGCAAGCTTGCACAATTCACCACACACATCCTAAAAATTCATGGGTTGCACCTCTGGAAAGAAGACAAAATGCTTAACAAATCACATGAGGACTCACAAGCATATCATGCACACAAAAATCATGGCAAAAATGACAAAAGTCTAAGATGAACTAGCAGATCTGACAATTAACTCACGAAGCCTCCTTCTAGCAGCATTTCGGGCATCATGATGAACTCAAATGCAAATGATGCAATGGAATGAAATGATGTACTCGTCGAGACGAACATTTTGATATACTATATGTGTAAATCGGAGCTACAGATGCGGAGATATGGCAGGTCAAAGTATGCTCGAAAATCTAGGGTTAGGAGGGAAAAGTCAACCGAGGTATTTCAAATCTCAAATCCAGATCCAGCACGCGGATTTCGAGGATCGTCGGAGCTGCTCGCCGGAGTTCGCCGTTGGCCGGAGAGGAGGAAGGCGCCGCGGTGGAGGAGGGGACCGGCTGGAGCGGGGCGGCGACGGCGGTGTTGCGGCGGCGGTGGCCCGAGCACGGCGGCGACCGGTGGCGGCGAGGGCGGAGTGGAGCGGCGGAGCGGCGGGGC
>NC_057806.1:25473280-25491353 GCF_018294505.1 Triticum aestivum
GCGGGCTCCCGCGGGCCAGCGGCGGCGGCGGAGGTTGGCGCCACGTGGCGCGATCCGGTTGGGCGCGGGGTGGTGGCAGACATTGTCCGGTCCGCTCCGGACACGTCCGTCGGTGACGGATCTGGAACTTTTTTTTAGGGGTTTGGACGGGGAAGAGAGATCCGAAAAACGGGGGGGCTATATATAGGCATAAGTGGAGCTAGGAGAGTCCAAATGAGGTGCGGTTTTCGGCCACGCGATCGTGATCGAACGCTCTAGGACATGGAGCAGAGTTTGGTGGGTTTTTGGGCCAAATTGAAGGGGTGTTGGGCTGCAACACACACGAGGCCTTTTCGGTCCCTCGGTTAACCGTAGGAGTATCAAACGAAGTCCAAATGGCCCAAAACTTGACAGGCGGTCTACCGGTAGTAAACCAAGGCCGCTTGGTAAGTCTCGGTCTAATCCGGAAATGTTTGATCCCGACACACGAAAGAAAGGTAGAATTGACCATCGGAGGAGAACGAAGCGCCGGAATGCAAAACGGACAACGGGGAAAATGCTCGAATGCATGAGATGAACACGTATGCAAATGCAATGCACATGATGACATGATATGAGATGCATGGAAACGAAAACAACACACGGAGACAAAGACCCGAACCCGAGAAATAAATATAACTTAATGCCGGAAACGGCAAGAGTTGGAGTACAAATTGGGAAAGTTATATCTGGGGCGTTACACGGACGTTGGACGGCGGCAAGTAGGACGCGTGGCTGACGGTGCTCCCATCGTCAGCCGCCAACGTGTCCACCGCTTGTGCGGTCGCGTCCACGCCCGGCTACGCCGCTATTGCGTCATGATAGGCGACTTGAGCGAGGGAGGCGACCTCGAGCTTCATCCCCGAAGACAAGCTCTCCCGCAGAGCGTTCGCACTTGCGGTCATGGCCGATGTGGTGCCAGGTAGGAGGACGATGCGCTATGGTGTGGAGGTTAGCTAGGCGTTGCCGCTTTAAGTAGCGCATTCCGGTGAGGCCAAGCGTCCGGGTGCGTCATTAAGTCGCCAGAGTTGGTTCCTCGGGCACCGAGCCTATTAACGACGACATACGAACAGACGCATGAATGCGGGCAGCTGGCGCCGGCTAGGAACACACCGCGCGACGGCACAAGGGATGAGGGTTTTGGTGTGCCAAGGTAGTCAGCTGCAGTCGTGGCAACGTTGGAGATGCCCTTTGCTCACATGTGATCCCCGCATGTCATTGAAAAAGCAAGACGACTCGGCATGGTATCAGGTCCAGAGGATGCAGTTGGCCGCGCTACACCACTCCGCCGATGCATCGCGGTGCCCCGTGCATCCTCGACGAGCCGGGTCTTGGGGTGTGTTTGGATTGTGGCCAAAGTGCACCTTACCAAAATTTTGGTCATGACCCAAAGATTGGTCTTTGTTTGGATGGTTACCATTTTTTTGGCATGCCAATGAACTCTAGCCAACTCTAGTTCATTTTTCTTGCCAATGTCGGTCAAATCATGGGCAACCAATATCTCAACCAAAATTTTGGTCATGACCCAAAGATTGGTATTTGTTTGGATGGTTGCCATTTCTTTGGCATGCCAATGAACTCTAGCCAACACTAGTTCATTTTTCTTGCCAATGTCGGCCAAATCATGGGCAACCAATACCTCAACCAAAATTTTGGCTACCCGTGCTTTGATGGGGCAACCTTGGGCACAAACCAAACATACCGTTGGTCGTGCCACAGCACTAACACCACCCTCGCCACACTGAAACTGACCGTGTCTAGCGACGATATGAGTGTGTCGCTCACCATGGTCGTCGTGTCCAGAGGCAGTGCTAGAGCTGCGCCCCGTTGTTGGCCCCAACGACCCACATGAACGGTTGTTGGTGGCGAGGAGGTCGTGGGCCAGCTCCTCCATTGGACTAGTCTGCGCTACGTCGTCCCGACTGGTGTGCCCCACATGTCGGTTTCCCTGTTTTTCCGGCCATATTCGAGCGTCAGTGCTCCGCGTTGCGCATTAGGCCTTTCACTATGTAGGCCAAGCGAGACAACTTATTGTTTATTTAAGCCATTCAAGTATAATCATGTGGCGTTTGCTTATTTCTCATTCCTCTCCAACCCTCTTCTCCATCGATCATGTCGCCCTCCAATCGAGTCCATCCTCCCACATGCCTCATTTGAACATTCCGCCGAGTATCATTCGCATGTACCCACCCTAGTCCTCTTTCAATAGATCTTCGGACCCCGAGATGAAATCGAGAGGGAATGAGTGGGGGCACGTGATACCTAAGGCGGATTCAAAATTTTGAACCGGTGATCATAGCATCCGCAAATCATATATAAAGGGTATTCAATGTTCATTTCGTTTTTGAACGTACAATATACTCCCTCCTATCCTTTCTAGTTTACATATAAGTTTTATGTGTAGTCAAAGTATCTCTACTTTGATCAAAAAGGTATCAACATTCAACAACGCCCAATCAATATTGTTAGATTCGTACATACTCCTAGATTTGTACTCGAGATGGTTTCCAATTTGACTATTGACAAGATTAATAGTACATGAGATGTATAATGTGAAAATTATATCATTGGAAACTCCTTTCACATACGAATTTGACTGTATGCTTTGTGTAAGTTGCATGTCATATATTATTACTCTAACATTTGGTCAAAGTTAGCCTCGAAAAATGCATTAGACCCTGTATGCTTTGTGTAAGTTGCATGTCATATATTATTACTCTAACATTTGTGTAAGTTGCATGTCATATATTTTTACTCTAACATTTGGTCAAAGTAGTATAGTGGAAGTGGATCCTCTGACGTAGGTATCCCTGCCTTACCCTCCCTTTCGGTCACTTACTGGCGGACCCCATGCTTGCTAGGCCCCGCATGTTAGTTACTCAATGGGTTCGGCCACGTCAGGGGATCCTCATCCATATATACTCCCTGTGTTTTTATTTACTCCGCATAAAACGGAGGGAGTGGTGGTATAATAAATGACGCGGGCGGGGGAGGGGGAGGAACGTCGGTTTGCTCTCAACTGCGGTCCCACAAGCGAGCAAAAATGCAAGACGAAGAGCGTTCCATTCGGTGAGCGACGTGGAGGGTCCAGCATGCCGGGCTGCAATGCGAATGCGACAAGAGCGATGTACAGTCAAAACCGATTGACCGGTCGTCACCAGAACCACTATTCACATGAGAATCTTCGCAGCCCGGCCTACGCCAGCCACTGCCCTAAAACCACACCAAATCTCCAGCCCATTCCCCCACCTTTCGATCCCCTAGCCCACATCAAGCGTCCCCTAGTTCGCCGGAAAGCCATGGTGCGCTGCAAGATCACTTACTACAAGATGCTGACTTTGGAGCACCGCGCAGAAATCGCGCCGGCGGTTGGTGCCACAGACCTCTGTTCCCAAGCTCGCTTTGCGACGGGCCAATATGCGAGTTCTCTGGAGCCAAGCTACGAGGAGGACGAAGCCGATCCAATGTTCATGGCGGAGGTCGCGGCGCATAAGGCCCCCGATGGATATGAGATGATGGACGTCGACTTCGTGCCGGCGTTCGAGTCCCCCATGGTGCAGGCGGACCAGGGGTTCAACATGGCAATACTAAAGGAGGACCGGGAGGCAGAGGCTCAACTCGACATGGAGCGCACGCATGCCGCTGCCATCGAGGCTCTCCTGTAGGCGGAACCGGATGTCGTGGATGTGAGCCGGGCGGCGGAGGCTCAACTTGAGGCGGAGCGAGCGGATGCCGCTGCCATCGAGGCCCTCCTGCAGGCGGAACGAGGCGTCCTGGACTTGAACCGGGCGGCAGAGGCTCGACTCGATGCAGAGCGCGCGGATGCCGCTCTCATCAACGCCCTCCTACAGGCGGAACCGGACGTCTTGGACTTGAACCGGGCGGCGGAGGCTCGACTCGACGCGGAGCGCGCGGATGCCGCTGCCATCGAGGCCCTCCTACAGCGGAACCGAACGTCCTCGACTTGAACCGGGTTGTGCTCTCGTCCGTGCAGAGCGCCCGTATGCTCCACTTGAACGAGTAGCTGGAGGCCGAGGACAACCACGGTGCCGAGACACACGTCGGCAGCGACGGCTGGTTCGCGCCGGCAGCCAAAGACGATGAAGCCGTCTCTTTCCGCGAGCAGTGATAGTTTTTCTTTATGTTGTTGTTTTTATGGATCTTTTGCTATGTAAAAACATATATTTGTTATGCAAGTCACCTGACTTGGGTCAGTCTACCATTTCAGGTGGTTGGATGAATATCCTACGTCTCCTAACCCTTCTTTCATTCTTCCTCACCTCTTCTTCTTCCCCAACAGACCACCGCACGGGCCGTACGGATACTCCCCAACATGCGGTTGGATAAACATACTCTATGAACAAAAATTATGTGTCAGCGATAGGATGGCTGAGTTTGGTTTGTTCACATGCGACAACACGTGTCAGTGAGGGTGCGTTCCCTTGGTTGGGTTTGCGGCGTGCAGGAGCGACTGTGTGAGGGTGCGGTGCGACCGCGGCGTGCAGGAGCGACCGTGTGAGGGTGCGGTGCGACCGCGACAGCCGTGCACAAGTGTACCTCCTTCTCATTTTGAAAACTTCAGGCAAGCTTGGCAAAAATGTGTGGCGAAGTTTGGCAATGCAAGGCCTATACCCAAACAGGATAAGTACGTACGTACTAGGAGTACTAGTGTTAAAAAAGAAAGGCAGGGTTTTCCTTCACGGGATTTAATCGATATAAATCCTCGTTTCACGTGTCAATTAATGCATATTTTTTCTCAAAAGACCAAAGAGCTAACCTTCTCACTCCTCATCGCTTGATTAATGCAGCGCCATACAAACCAACCTTCTCACTTCCGCATGCATGCATGGGGTATTAATGTCCTTGGTTGCTAACCCCGTCAATTTTGCCTCGATTAGTGTTAGTGGCCCTTTGCAAATTGTAATTTTGATATATTGGCCTTGTGTACAAAAAAATGGAGGTAGTAACTATATTTGACTTCCTTCCCCATTGCGGTGACGTCGACGATATCTTTTTTTGGTGGTTTGGAGAAGTGCGTTCGACGGAGAACACCATTGAGGAAGACCACGGTAAGTCGTTCGCAAGTGCCGCCTACAAGCCGAGACAACCTCCTTATTTTCATCCAGGAAGTCCTTTACTAGTACTACTAGGAGTACTAGTGTGGTGAGATGGTTTCTCGAAGAAGACGGTGGAGAAGCGGAGTCAGCGAAGAGTGAAATGATGGTTGCTTCATTCGTGCTTTTGTGATTTGACGCCTCACTGCTTTGTGATTTGTGATAGAAGGGACAGGGGAGTAGACTCTGTGCTCTATACTATACTACATGCGTCCAAGCATGGGAGAAAGAGGAGAGACGTTGCATTTTTCTATTCCTTCCATCAATCAATCAGGGAGCTTCGGTTCCATCTTTTTGGCTTTGGCAACACCATCCACAATGGTTCCCACGATGCCAAAAGCTATTTTCACATTTGGCTACACATTATGGATGCCCTTAACCGTACCACTTGGTTTTGCTCATGTGTGCTATCTATACAAATCTCAATTATATTGATCTATAAATTATAGAATCAAGATTCGTAAAAAGGAGGTGATTTTGCCGTGCGGATGGCGGGGGAGGTTTCTTATTTGAGAAATGCTACATCCACGTAATGGTTTACGTAAAGTTGCGAACTGATGTGATGTGGGACTATTTGATTGGATTAAAGGAGAGGATTAGGCCCACCCCACCTGAAAATCAGGGGGGCATATATAGATTAGATGGAAAGTATACGTAGCAGCTACGTAGCCCTTTGTAAGTCTAGGATTAGGCTTCTTATTTTCGGAGGACATTGTCCTGGCGGTTTTCTAACATGCGGTCCCACGTGTCAGTGCTTTACCAAGCCGATCCGCGTCCCACATGAGGCAGAACAACGGCAGAAGCAACATGTGGTTAAGTTGAAGAAGATGAGGGAGAAGCGGATTCAGCAATGAGTGAAATGATGGTTGCTTCGTCCCTCCAACTTAACTGTGGGAAAGGTGCAGCTTTGTGATTTGACGCCTCATTGCTCATTACTACGTCGGCGCCATGACTGGGGTGCTTCACCCCGGCTGCTCTGCACTGTATTCTGGTATGGCACGTGGACCCGGTAGCTTGATGTCCCACATGTCGGCAAAAGGGACTAGAAGATTTATGAAAGCGAGCGCTCCACTCTTACGATGGAGGAGTAGACGACACGACGGCGCAGTGAACTGTCACTTGTACTGTATAGTACTATAGTTTTGTTGTTTCGCATGATCCATCGATACAAACCCAATTAAACAGGAAAGGGCAGGATTTTTCCGGCGTGGTAGATGGTACTGGCCATACATTTCAAAGGCAATTTTAATGTATGCAAACTGAATAATTATAAGTAACAATATGATATCTAGTAAAACTAAAAACACATATGATTTATTGTGTTAGAGTGTAGTAGTAGTGTTGTATTGCATAGTTGTTAGATGTAACATGCGAGAACGTGTAGAGATGTAGTTTTGGAGGGCCTACAGAGAGAAAAGCGTAATACGGTCACCGCACTTCAGAATAAGCTGATTACGGTCACTATATACGTTTTGCGGTGATTATACGGTTACTTTCTCACAGTTCAGCATCAGATTGCACTCTGTTGACCGGCCAAATAGTCTGTGTGGCGCCATGTTGACTAGTTAAATTGACCACGTTCCTTGTGGGTCCCAGCTGTCAGTTCGCATAGGCAAAAGGTCAGATAAACACAAATTTACGCAGGCGTGACAAGGCTCCAACCCGTGCGCGGGAATCACCTGGTTGTGTATGTGTCTGTCAGGGTCTGATGTGTGCGCATGCACGTGTAGGTTGAGCACTTGAGCGTGAGAGTGTGTGTTGGTCGTGTGGTGTACTGGTGTGTGCATGCATGCGTGCGTGTGTGCGTGTGAGTGTTGTGTGCGTGCGTGCGTGGCTGCGTGTGTACGTGTGAGTGTTGCGTGCGTGGGTGCATGTGTTTGTGTGAGTGTTGCATGGATGCAGTTCGTGTGCATGCGTGTGTGTGTGTATAATCACCACACCTGCTCTTGTGTGTTAAAACAGATGGCTCAGCATACCAATACAAGGCCACCTTGTCCGCTGTGCCCGCGGTCATGACTTCGAACCACCATCCAAATATTTTTTTGTCGTTTGTTTTCATTCTTACTAGCAAGATGCCCATGCATTGCACGTAACATCAAGATGCATTTGTATGACTTGTTTATCTTGTGAGATAAAAGGATGAATGAAGGAAGGCCTTATTTGCAAATGTGGAGAGGTGTGTGGGTACCTTTTTACAAAATTGCCATAGTTTCTTTTCTATCCGTTAGATATAAATCGGACGGCCTATATTGCAGGATGGCAGGCACACATCATCACAACTCTGTTTTTTTATAAGAGTGTATTTTATGTATTTTATAAGAGTGTAGACGTAGAGTAGATACAAGTCGACAGGTGGGCACGATGGTAGTGAGATAATGTGATGCAACACTAGAGGTGCCACGTGGAGCGTTTAACTGGTCAACTAGTCATGTCATGAGCAAATACATAGTTGTACGGTGAGCCCGTGACTGTATAATAACCACTAAACGTAAATGGTGACCATAATGAGTGGATTCTGAAGTCCAATGTACGTATCGTGCTTTTACTTCAAATACAATGATTGTCATTGCATATATCGCGAGAGAAAGATGAAACATGCGTGAATTTTTTGGGGGCTTACTTTTAGAGGACCTGGAGATAGTTTTGTGTGCACACGTGAAAGGGGCGTACAGGGGGGTATGCGATGGAGAGAGAGATGCTCTTGGTTTCTCTTTATTATGACTAACTTTGTATATAGTATAAAAATATACAAATTCACAGTGCGGAATAAATATCATTGTGGGCACCATGCAATGCAAATTAGCGTTCGTACTCCTCCATATAACTTTGTAATGTTGTATATATGTAGAAACTCTAAAATAATTTTTTGGCCACACTTTATTCAAAAGGAATGTTGTATGCGAAATAAACGTGAAGAGAGGGCTTTTTAGATCAATGAGGTACGTGATGTAACATGTGTGAATGTGTAGTTGATGCATTTGGCGGGGCCTAGAGAGGTATGTGTGTGTATTACGTATTCGAGAGAGGCATGGATAGAGGGGCCGACGGGGGGCGTGGGAGAGATAGCACGAGAAATGAGAGTGGTCTAGAGAGATATACGAATATGACATCACGACAAGAGATTCCATTCCCTTGAGTGTGTATATGCAAGGGGGGAGGGAATAGAGGCACCAGGAGAAATTTTCTGTGTGTGTGGTGTTTGTGTTGGTATGTGTGGGTGTGAGAAGATAATGAGACGTGGGGGCAGAGGGTGTGTCACCGCGTGAGGTCCGGTGGGTCGAGGTGAGGCCCTTCGTTTGGTTTCGTCCTGCGCCACATTGGTCGGCCCGTGACGCATTTAGGAAGACCCATGGATGAGTAGTCGTACAAGACAAAGAGAGCAGAATTGTGAAGGACTCTGTGTCCACTGACAAAGCCGGCTAGGATTTGTAACCCTAGGTTCTCAGACTAATGTAACCCCTTTATCTCTGATATTACTATTCATCCAACCTAACTTTAAGGGGCATCCTACAGAATGCTCTGCTAGAATCATACTCGTCGATTAGGAAGAGAGGTGTGAGACAATGCGTGAGAGACAGTCGTAAAGATAATGTGTGTACATGAGACACGTAGGCAGGTCCATGTATATAGATAGGGTCGATGAGGATTGTGCGTGTGTATGTTTGCGAGAGGAAGAGTGCTTGTGATAAAGGTTAGTGAAAACTGTTGTAAATGGTTATGAGAGGGAGGGAGGGTTATATCTAGAGCATGTGTGCGAGAAAGACACCTTGGGAGAGAGTGTGTGGGCATGTGTGAGAGACCACCGATGGAGAGTGAAACTACACGTAAAAGACTGCTCTACTCATTGATTAAAGATATAAATTGTATCCAAATATTAGGATGGGATCATGATATTTGCAATTCGCGTAAGGAGCGGTCATTGATCCATCAGACATCTAGATTCTATCGAATTTGAGCATGTCTATGTTATTATTCGACACAATTGATCCACATAGTTAGTATTTTGAACTCCAGACGATGCATCGCTTTAGCAATCGAACATAAATGTGAGTATAGTTCATGTTGTGTGTGTAAAGCACATTATACATACGGAAGTTACACAATGGACATTATAAATAGCTACCTATGAACTAGCATACATTTGACTTCAACTTAAGGTGGTTTAAAAAATCGAATTCAACATGAAGTCCATTCAATTATATGAATTTGATATCATGGCATTTGTAAACCATACCTAAATTATGGGGGCACCAATCTTTGCTCTGATTTTGTACATAATAGCATATGTAGTCGTGTACAAAATAGATTCAAATTTAACTCCTCCATTTCAAAATAATCGTAGTTATAGGATTTTCAAGTGTCAAAATTTCAAAAAGAAGCGGATAATTTAATGAGATTTTCAAACATACAAGGTCAAATATAACGTTGTCTATTTAGGCCAATCCTCATAATTCAAGAGTACTCTAAACGTGAATGCTTGTGTTTCAAAATTTCGGACGAAGCGCCAAAAGAGCCTCTACTCGCCCGAAACCGCGTGAGACCAATGTTTGGTAGTAGAAGGAAATTACTTTTCTGATAACTCCGACCCATGAAACCTACTGGCTCGACGTCCAAAGGTCTAAACCGGGGTAGGTTTGTGGCTTCATCTAGACGCCACGCAACCGCATCCGAAAAACATTCATACACAATGGTCGCCTAAGCACACATGCGCGCGGCCGAAATTGCTCCCGCCCACTATTTGGGACACCTGGGATTACCATCCTACCCCCGACCCGTAGTAGGTCCGAAATTTAAGAGGGGGGCAAAGTTTGTACTTTCCCCAAATTTCAAACAAGCGTGTCCCATCTTCTGTTCAAAAAAGCCAAAAACAAGCGCGTCCCGGACCGAAACATGGTTCCCCCCCCCACCCGTCTGATTCCCCATTCATACTCCGTGGGCGCCAAAACTACCTCTCCACCAGCCGCGAAACCCCGGCGTCCTCCGTCCGCCACCCCATCCCACCCATCAACCGCCGCCCTCCTCCATCACGCCGGAGCCGATACCCCGACGTCGTCGTCCACCGCAACCTCAACCGCAACGCCCTCCACGGCTAGTAGTTGAAGCCGAGGCCGAGCCGTCCGTACCCGAGCCAGTTCAACCACGCCGTCCTGCGCCTCACTGTTGCCGCTCCAACTTCGCTGCCTTGGATCTGCTTCCCCTCCACCGACATACGGCCACGGCAACACAGTCAACAATTTGGCCATGGGTTCGTCCAAGCCTGCACCCTCTAGAACATCGATTTCCCCGGTAAAAAGAAGAAGATCGGCGCGACATGTGGAGGTGACCACACCGGCAACCGAAAAAGGTACTCCTCTTCCCTTATTCGTGCAAATCTTACGTCTCTGCTTGCACGGTATTCATCCCACAGAAGACACTAGTTGATCGCTTCTTCTTGATACTAGATGTTCCTAGTAACTCACGATGCACAAGGTTTCTCCTCATATACTATTTCACCTTAGCTAGAGGTCCGTCGCCCCTGAATTTCAATTTCTAGCTAGTTGATTCCCAATTAACGGAAGTATTCCCCGGCCTAACAGGCGCTAGTACGCCTATTACACCGGGGAGCAGCGCCTTGGTGTTTATCTTAGGGGCGTGTGCGGCCTAGAGCTACTGGCGCCTGATCTGGAGGTCGACCGGGATTAAAGGGATGGCCTGGGGGCGCTGCCAAGCATGGCGGTGGTGTGAGGTCGATGGGAGGGCGGGGCGGCGGAGGCAAGGGTCTGGGCCAGTGGTCGCTGGCAGTTCGAGAAAGATCGTCAACAGTGACTGGCGGGAGGTAGACGAAGGCCATCTGCCCGTTCCTTATAGATCAGATGGTTCATTAAAAAAATCGACTGACCTATTTATTTTTAGTCGACTGTTATCTTAGATATGACCACATGTGGTGGTGTGCTGGAGGAGTACCTGCATTTCCTGTGCTCATATATTACAAAATCATACGGGGTCGAATCTAATTTTGTTTGTCATGCAATGTTGTAGAGCTATCATATGTCTCCTGTCATTTATTTTTCAGCCACCTGCTATCTGCTACTTTTACAGTGCACTAGTTCTGCACACACTTCACCCTTACTCGCACCAGGCTCTCAGGTCCTAGATGATCATGCTCACCACTCCAGCCAGATGTCTAGCTTGTATTGCATCCAATTTGGTTAAATTGCATCTGCTTAGCTTACACATTATACCTTTGAATATGACATGCCTTTCTATTTTTGATACATACTAGTACATCTGTGTATTAACCATGTTCTTACATCAAACTAATGTTCTTGTGTATCCCTCATCAATCACTTATGACGAGGCATGCAGGCAAGGGGACTACTCCTCATTTAAAGAATGCAGCGTCAGCCTCCCTACATGATTCTCAAGAAACAGAAATGCTAGATGAAGATAGTGAACGTAGCTCTGTAGTTGATTACAGCATTTCCCCTACACTAGCATCGCAAGTGCTTGCTCTAACTTGGCAGCGTGATATGTGGTTGCATGTTGCATATGGTGTCTAGATTGTAATTCTTCCAATCTGGTTAAACTGCATGTTCTAGTCTGCTTAGCTTATACATTATACCTGTTAATGTGACATGCCTTCCTGTATTTAGTACATAGTACATCTGTCTATTAAGCATGTCCTTACATAAAACTATTGTTTTTTTGTATCCCTCATCAATCAACATGACGAGACACCTTTAGTATATGAAGTGTGATATTAGTTGCATCTTTCATATGATTTATAGCATGCGCTGCTTCTAATTTGTTGAAATTCCATTTATGATGGGACGCTTTTAACTTGGCAGAGTCATATTGGTTGCATCTTTCATGTGGTGTCTAGCTTGCATTGCTTCTTATTTGCTGGAATGGTTTCTGCTTAGTTTACACAAACAGTTGTGAACATGCCATGTCGTCCTGTTTTTCGTACATATTCCATCCTGGTATCATGTGTTTGCCTTACATCAAAGTAGTGATTGTTAGTATCATGCATGAATGAGTTCTGAAGAGAGAATTTTATTGCTTTTTCTTGTCGGTTTTACTTGATAATTCGAAATCAATAAAGCGGAAGGAAGTTAGCAAGGCAACGGATAAAGGTGCTCCTTCCAAACGGAGGGCCTCTACAGTTTCTACTCCTCCACACCCCCAAGATGATTTCCAAGACAACACATGCATAGACACTCAACAAAGCTGTGTTTATGATGAGCACGTCTCCCCTAGTGCAGCATCACCGGTGCTCCCTCTAACTTGGCACTGTTATATGTGGTTGCATGTTATGTGTGATGTCTAGCTTGTATTGCTTCTAATTTTGTTGAATTCCATCTGCTTACTTTACACATTATACTTGAATAAGACACGTGTTCCTGTTTCTAGAACATACAATATCTGTCTATCACACCATGTTCTTACATCAAATTACTACTGTTGTTTAACCTGCAACAATCACTTATCATAAGACACGTTTGACTTCGAAGTGTGATATATAGGTTAGATCTCACATTCTTTTCTAACTTGTACTACTAATTTGTTGAAATGGCACTTATGACGAGACAGTTTTAACTTGGTAGAGTGATATTCGTTGCATCTTTCATATGGTGTCTAGCTTTCATTGCTTCTAATTTGTTGAAATGCCTTCTCCTTAGTTTACACATCATAAGCTGTGAATATGCAATGGCACTAATGACGAGAGACCTCTAACATGGTAGTGTGATGTTGTTTGCATCTTGCATATGATTTTTTTTCTTGTACTGCTTCACATTTGTTTAAACGCCATTTATGATGAGACACTGTTAACTTGGCAGAGCGATATTTGTAGCATCTTTCATATGGTGTCTACCTTCCATTGCATTGCTTCTAATTTGGTGAAATGTCTTCTTCTTAGTTTACACATCATAGTTCTGGTTATCTCTTTCGTCCTGTTTTTCATACATATTACATCCTCCTATCATGTGGTTGTCTAACATCAAAGTTCAGTTCATCTGCATCATGCATCAATTTGTTCTAAAGAACTAATTTTTTATGCGTTTTTCTTGTCGGCTTGACTTAACATGGCACAGAGAAAGAGGAAGAAACACAGAATGGCAGGGAATGAAAAGCGGATGAATCCTGCAGATTCTGCTGGTACTGATGGTGCAATAGAAGGTCAAAGTCCAGCGGAAAAATCTACAAACACGGCATCCCATGCTACACGAGTTGCAAAAAATCCAAACAGAAACAAATAGCTGCCACCAAACAAGCAGAGACAACCCTAGTTCTTGCAACACCCACCATAGTACTACCAGCTGCACGACTTACTCGTGCATCAACTAAGCTGGCAGCACATTCCCAAGCTCCCTTGCCACCTGACACTACTTCCCAAGCACTCTTGACACAAGACGAGTTGGCAATATCAGATGAACCTTGTGAGCTTCAACAGCAAGAAGGTAGTTGTTGGAGTCAAGTTACAGTTGCATGCTTCTTTATGTGTAGTCTCACAGTTTGATGTACACTAACACTTCATGTGTTCGTTGTTGGACTAGCACCTAGGTGCAAGAGGAAACAAACATCAGGGATAATGCTCGATAGGTTAACTAAATCTAGAGTAGGAAGAATGGAGATCCGTTTTGAGGCAGGTTTAAAAAGGCCACGTGATGCTACAGAGTCAGCCAAGTTAGTATCAGAGGCAGCGGTTGTCGTTAGGTGTCATGTACGTATCGTCCCAACATGGATTCAGTACAGGAATGACAAAGACGAAACCCAGTTCAACACCTTCCTCGACCATTTATCTGTAAGTATGGTTATGTATGGAAACTAGTAATATCGTCTTGCTCTGTCCCATACTTTCTAGGTTGCTGATAATGGGACTCCCATAATTTTCAACAGATGAGGTTCAAGTTGGATAGCAAAGATGATGCAACCAGACAAGTTTGCACCCATGTTTTCAAGTCTGCTCTGCGACAGTATCGGTATAACTTGAGGAAAACTCACTTTGAAGGCAAGGCTAACAGTGAACTTTCCCAAACATCTCCAGTGGAAAATATATCGGATGAAGATTGGAGGGGCCTTGTTAAACACTGGTCTGATCCAAAGTATCAGGTACATTTTATATATATATATATATGTGTGTGTGTGTGTGTGTGTGTGTGTGTGTGTGTGTGTGTGTGTGTGTGATCAGATCACATGTTGAAGTCCTATTTACGCATGTGCCACAGAAATCTATCTTCTTGTAGGTGAACTGTTCAAAGAACAAGGCCAACCGTACGAAATTGAAATTCCAACAGACGACAGGATCTTGTAGCTATATTGCACACTGTGAGGCTCTTGTAATTAGCTGTTGTTTCACTCTTTTTGCTGTACCATATTATCATATCTATATTGACTTGTTTGAAATGCAGAGGAAAGCCCGCAAGGACCAAAAAGTACCTGAACCAAATGATGTCGAAATCTTCAAGGACTGTCACACCAGCAAGAAGAAGGGCATGACTACACCAGTCAAAGCCGCTGTTGTAAGTCCTTAATCCTCATGCCTTTTAACTACTACTTACTCTGACTTGTGCCTTGAACTGCATGGTTTGCAGCCAATGTCTATTACTCTTTTCAATTTTATACACAATTGTCTTAGCGTATCATTGCACCTTACAAGGTTTAAAAGAGAGGAGTGATGTTCCTTTGATCTTGACCCGTAATCTAGTTCCATGATGGACTTGCCCACACCATGTTACAATTGCCTATTTGTCTGTTCTCAGTCGTTTTGTGATATGAATGATGTCATACTATGCTTACCGTATTATAAACTTCGTCTCTTTATCCTTATCCCGCAATACAATGTGAAGAAATAGACAATACATTAGCGATGGTACATGGTCATATGTTTGGAACCTAGTTTTATTATGTACTTTGCAATAAAATACAACTAATATTTTACATGGGTTCACCAGAATAAGTTTTGTATATAGACCAAAGCTATTTTGTTTGGTTTTGCTGCCTCCTTAATATCTTCTGTTCTGGTACTACTAATGTAAAACCTCAACTTTTCAGCGAGCTATGGAAAAAATGGTGGAACCGCCACCTTCTGAAGGTGGCGAGGCAACTATAACCGCAATGTCAGCTCTTGCTGCAGTGGCTCGGTACCTGTCCACTAATGCTAAAAGCACATTCCTGCGTAATACTGGGTTGGTTGTTAAGGCAATATCGTCCAAACTGCCTCATGATCAAGATATGCAAGCTCAAAGCAATGTTGTATCTGCGCTCCAGACACAAGTCCATTCCTGTGACGCCCCCGATTCAATCATACACTAATCATACACGCAAACATGTACGATCAAGATCAGGGACTCATGGGAAGATATCACAACACAACTCTACAAATAAAATAAGTCATACAAATATCATATTACAAGCCAGGGGCCTCGAAGGCTCGAATACAAGAGCTCGATCATAGACGAGTCAGCGGAAGCAATAATATCTTAGTACAGACATAAGTAAACAAGTTTGCCTTAAGAAGGCTAGCACAAACTGGGATACAGATCGAAAGAGGCGCAGGCCTCCTTCCTGGGATCCTCCTAAACTACTCCTGGTCATCATCAGCGGGCTGCACGTAGTAGTAGGCACCTCCTGAGTAGTAGTAGTCGTCATCGATAGTGGCGTCTGGCTCCTGGACTCCATCGTCTGGTAGCAGCAATCGGGTATATAGAAAGGGGGAAAAGAGGGAGCAAAGCAACCGTGAGTACTCATCCAAAGTACTCGCAAGCAAGGAGCTACACTACATATGTATGCATTGGTATCAAATGGAATAAGGGTATCATATGTGGACTGAACTGCAGAATGCCGGAATAAGAGGGGGATAGCTAATCCTTTCGAAGACTACACTTCTGGTAACCTCCATCTTGCAGCAGAAGAAGAGAGTAGATAGTAAGTTCACCAAGTAACAACGCATAGCATAATCCTAACCGATGATCCTCCCCTCGTCGCCCTGTGAGAGAGCGATCACCGGTTGTATCTGGCACTTAGAAGGGTGTGTTTTATTAAGTATCCGGTTCTAGTTGTCATAAGGTCAAGGTACAACTCCAAGTCGTCCTGTTACCGAAGATCACGGCTATTCAAATAGATTAACTTCCCTGCAGGGGTGCACCACATTTCCCAACACACTCGATCCCCTTTGTCCAGACACACTTTTCTGCGTCATGCTCGGCCTCGGAAGATCAATACGTCGTAGCCCTACCTAGGCACAACAGAGAGGTCAGCACGCCGGTCTAAATCCTATGGCGCAGGGGTTTGGGCCCATCGCCCATTGCACACCTGCACGTTACATACGCGGCCGTTGAGCAGACCTAGCCTCCCTTATACAAGAACAGGCGTTCTAGTCCAACCCGGCGCGCGTCGCTCAGTCACTGACGTCATGAAGGCTTCGGCTGATAACACGACGTCGAGTGCCCATAACTGTTCCCGCGTAGTTGGTTAGTGTGTATAGGCCAGTAGCCAGACTCAGATCAAATACCAAGATCTCGTTAAGCATGTTATTTTGAAATATCCACGAACGCCGACCAGGGCCAGGCCCACCTCTCTCCCAGGTGGTCTCAACCTGCCCTGTCGCTCCGCCACAAAGATCCACACAGAGGGCCGTCGGGAAAGTATGTCCTTCCAGCCCCCAATTCGTGAATCAACCGCGGGTACTCAACGAACTAACCTGACTTTAGTCACAACATATATCATGTGTAATATGTATAGCATAAACCCGTGATCAACACCCGACGTGATCACGGCCCGATAGTATAGCATGGCAGATAGACAAGAATGTAGGGCCACTGATGATAAACTAGCATCCTATACTAAGCATTTAGGATTGCGGGTAAGGTATTAACAGCTGGAGCAACAATGACAGGCTATGCATCACAATAGGATTAACGGAAAGCAGTAATCATGCTACACTACTCTAATGCAAGCAGTAGAGAGAAGAGTAGGCGATATCTGGTGATCAACGGGGGGCTTGCTTGGTTGCTCTGGCAAGAGAGAGGGGTCGTCAACACCGTAGTCGTATTGGGTAGCCGCGGCGTCGGTCTCGGTGTCTAGCGAGAGAAGAGGGGGAAGAAACAATAAATATAATATAAACAGATGCATAATGATGCATGACAAGACAAGTAGCGGTGCTAGGGGTGCCCTAACGCGGTAAGAGGTGGTACCGGTGAAGGGGGAAACATCCGGGAAAATATCCCCGGTGTTTCGCGTTTTCGGACAGACGAACCGGAGGGGGAAAGTTGCGTGTTCGCTATGCTAGGGATGCGTGGCGGACGAACGGGCTGCGTATCCGGGTTCATCTCGTCGTTCTGAGCAAGTTTCATGTACAAAGTTTTTTCATCCGAGCTACGGTTTATTTTATATTAATTTTAAAAGAATTAAATCATTTTTAGGATTTATTTAATTATTTTAATTCAACCTTATCCAGAATAATGTTTGCTGACGTCAGCATGATGTCAGCAGTCAACAGGGGGTTGACTGGGTCAAACTGACATGTGGGTCCCGTCTGTCATTGACACATCTCCCTAACTAACAGATTAGTTAGGTTAATTAGACATTTAGGTTAATCAAGTTTAATTAGTTTAACTAAACAGGATTAATTAGGTTAATTATTTAGTTAATTAATTAATTAATTTTATTATTGATTATTTATTTATTATATTTTTTTAATTCCTTTTTTAAAACATTCTGGGGGCTGCTCCCCACGTGTAAGTGGCCCAGCGCCAACGGGGCGGCCGGCTTAACGGGTGTGGGCGCCAGCCCGACTGGGCGCTGGCCCTGGCCAGCCGCAGCTGCACGCGTGTGCACAGAGGCGCCGGTGGGCATGCCCAACATGGCCGGCGAGAGAGCAGGGGCAGGCAGAGGCTGGCAGCGGCGCGCGGGCCTGCAGGCGTCAACAGAGGCGGGCCCGGCGGCGGGGAAGCAGGCCA
>NC_057806.1:25491949-25540453 GCF_018294505.1 Triticum aestivum
GTCCAACGCGGCGTCGGGCGGCGGGGTCGGGGCGTCGCGGCGACCTCCTCCCGATCCAATCGGGAGAGAGGGGGAGATATTTCCGTGGGGGGGAAGTGGGGTGTCGGTGGAATGGGTTAGGGGGGTGAGGGGATAAGGAGTGGGGGTGCACTGGCCGGTTGGGCCGGTGGAGGCCAGCTAGGCCACTTGGCCCAGCGGGGGGCTTTCCTCTTTTCCTTTTTTTATTTGTCTTCTACTTTTGTATTTTCTTTTCTTTTATTTCTTTTTCTGTTTTATTTCATTTTAAAATACTTAGGCACTTTATACAAATGTGTTTATTACACCATAATTACATATGCATATTATGGCACCGCCTGAACATTTTTGTTTTAACTTGGAAAACTTTTATTATTTAACTTTATTTTAAATTTGAATTTGACTCGGTTTTGAACTAACGGTAGATTAGCAACAGTAACCGTGGTGACGTGGCACCATTAGTGTGGAATTACTGTAGCTTGATTACCCGGGCGTTACAATTCCCTAAAAGAGATCCTTCGTGAAACAAGGCGAAACATTGCTCAATGTCGTCAAGATATGCATGGTTTTGAAACCAGACTATCAGACATTTGCTATGTTGTTCAGGAGCCTAGGGGAAATGAAGGCGAGGGTTATGGTGCTCCATCGGACAATACAGCATGAAAACGTAACAGTCAGGTCAAGCGAAGTAGTCGGAGTAGAGCAAGCAATAGCCTTCCAGTCAATGCCTCTGCTTTGCCTTCAGCCGGCCCGGCGCCGAGCCACCTCGCCGCGGCTTTGCTTTGCTCGCGAACAGGCCGGCCAGAGCGGTGAGGACCATGAGATGCTCTTCGTCCTGGGCGTCGGCATCGACATCGGCTACATCCTCCAGCAGCGCCGCGAACGCCTCCTCGTCGGCCGAGTCCATCGCCGAGTTGAGGAGACAAAACACTGAACACCTTGCGGGCGTGGTACACGCGCAGCCGCCGGTATTCCCGCCCTGCATGGCCAGAGCGCCGGAAACCTCGCCCAGGAGTGGGGTGGAGGCTGCCATGGCGGAACCCTCTCTTTTCCGGCGAGGGAATGACCTATCTAGCGGCGGAGGGTGGGTAGGTGGCGCCGGGATCGGCACGGCGGCGGAAGGGCGTGCACGCAGGGGGGTGCGAATCTGGAAGTGGAAAATGCTTTTCCGCCTGACAGTGGTGGCCCAGGCGTGGTTTTTCCTTCCGCCGGAGCCCCCAAGCGCCCCCCAATGCGCTGGGTTCGGCCTGGGATCGCCAGGCCAAGAAATGGGCTGGGCCGGTGGATTTCGGCGTTCTGGGAGTGCGACTGGGATTTTTTTCAGCGCTGGCGCGAAGAAACTCACCCTGGGGGCCTGTTGGGGGCACGAGTGAAGATGCTCTAAGGGAGGGAGGGGGGGCCACAGCCATGAAAATCAGGAGGAGAGGAGAGAATTAGAACCTAGTAGTAGTCACAACAAGTGAGTCTCCTCCTAAATTAATCATCAATGGAGCTGGTGCTCTTCTACTTATGCTAAACAGGAGCACCAAATATGTGTCTAAATATGCATGTCCATGCGGCATCGAGATCAAAATGGTTCTGCTATTATTCCTATATAAAGTTATAAACGGAAACATTGAGAAAACACAAACATGAACAATAACTGATCTCAATTTAGAAATGAACTTCTAAATTTATACGGATTGTTAGAGGGCGAGCCATAAATGGGGGTACATGCAACGAAAGAGGAAGAAGACTATGGTACCTGACGAGAAATGTTCCTGTCGCTGGATTCAAGTGGAGCCTTGTACTATGATTTTACAGGTAGTAAGAAAAGAAAAGAAAAAAAGCACTTGTGACGAACGGCTGGAGGTCTGAGACGACAAAGAAGGGAGAAAGAAAAATATCCTGCACATCATACCATAATCTATGGGCAATGGGAGGATATAGTAACGCATCAAGAAATGGTAGGACGTAGTATGATGGCGGAAATTGTTTCTCCATAGAGAGACGTTAACCTTTATGGATTTGTCTATATGATATTGATGTTGGATGCGAAAGCCCACAACAAACAGTGGATGATGAAGAAATCAACTTCCTAGACGTATGAACTGATGAACATACCTGGGCGAACCTAGATCTGGATACAGACAAAAGGTGCAGAATCGGAAGGTACTACCGCGACAGCTCGTGCCGCCGGCGCTAAAACGAACGACCGCATCTTCGCACATCGTGGGTACTGGGAAAAAATAATTGATGGCCAGGTACTGAGAAAGATGGGCAAAGAGAAAAAAAATCTAGCGATTGGAGGAAGATCGGGATGGACGGAGGACGCACACGGAACGGTGGAAGAATAATCACGTTGTTGCGGAGCAGCAGCCCGAATACGTGCGCTAGTTGACCTTTCGGTGCTGGGTGAGATGACCGAACGATCTGGGTCGTTCCAGTGCCTGATCCGACGGTTGATGACGTCAAAACGTTGTGGTGGCTCTTAGGTAGCTAAGTCTTACTGTTTAGTAATTATTGGGAGGAAGGCGAGCTGCCGACCATGGAGCGAGGGAGGGGTTGGAAAGGAGGCCAGCGTGCGCCTACGCCATGGGGCGCGTCACGGCTGGCCGTCACTGCAAAGACAGGTACAACGAGCTTATGTCTCTTCCCCAATGGTCAATGGTCAGCACATTGTGTTCTCCGTCGTCGGAGTTTTGCGTCGCCGCACCAGACTGCAGCCACCTCTCCGCGCGTCTCTGTCTTTCTCCCTCCTCCTAACCAAATCCCATTCCATAGGAATAGGTTTTGCGAGGCAGTGCATCCACGTAGTTCGCTCAATCGAATCCCCTGAACTTGGCACATGTGATTTTTGTTCATTTTTGTATCAATTTTTGGCGTTCTTTTACAATGAGCGAGCTTCTGATTAGTCATGGGAAAGTAGGTTTGTGAGGATCGAGGCTTGAATATTTTTGCTGGCTTCTGGTAAGCGCTTTCGATTCAGCAATGTATATCTTCTGTGTCCATTGCGGCAGCAGGTGCTTGTGTTTGTGCTAGCATGGGGGCACGCCCTATCTTCTGTCAGTTATCAGTATTATGTGAAAAAAATTCTTAACATTCATTTTCAGTATCCATGAAATTAGTTATTAAGAGCAGAGCTACAGTGAGCAGTTAGTTTTGTACTTCCCCTTCATAAATATATAAGTCTTTTTAGAGTTTCCACCACGGACTACATACGAAGCTTCTTTTTTTTTTGCGGGAAGACTACATACGAAGCTAAACGATTGAATCTATGCTCTAAAATATGTCTATATACATTCATATGTAGTCTGCATTGAGATCTTTAAAAATACTTATATTAGGAACGGAGGAAGTACATCCATGAGATGGAGCACTTTTTAGAGTTATTAAGCCCGAGCTCATATGAGCTCGGGTGAACAGTAAAATAAAAAAGGAAAAATATTCCAAAACATTTTGATCTTTTTGTGTGAAGCATTGACAAAAGTTTTGTTGGCTTGCAAAATTTCATCACCATACGACATTGACAGAAATCGTAGCAAAAAAAAAACATAATCGATGCTCCAAAATGCGTTCGAAAATAACATTTTGGAGCATCGATTTCGTTTTTTGCCACGATTTCCACAGATATCATATGGTGATGAAATTTTGCAAGCGAACTTACTGTTCACCCAAGCTCATATGAGCATGGAATTAGAACAACCGCGTCCTATTTTTTACTTCTTACTGCCAGTCATCAGCTTGTTTTACATTTGCTGCAGCAGTATTGTTTTCCCCTCTATTAAGAGCTTCTATAGCCGGGCACCTCATACGCTCGCGCGGGCCGCCCGGTCACTGTCCGACCACGATTTTTTGACCCAGACGGTCCCTTCAAACGACCATCAAACGTCCGGCCTGACCGGCACCCCTCATATCCAGCCCAAATATGGGGCGGATATGGGCGCGCCCGGGCACGTCTGGACACGCCCGACACGTCGGACCGGCCCGCGCTGGCCCACCTGACCCCATATAAAATCCTCCACCCGCTCGCTGAAGGAAATATGCCCTAGAGGCAATAATAAAGTTATTATTTATTTCCTCATAATCATGATAAATGTTTATTATTCATGCTAGAATTGTATTAACCGGAAACATAATACATGTGTGAATACATAGACAAACAAAGTGTCACTAGTATGCCTCTACTTGACTAGCTCGTTAATCAAAGATGGTTATGTTTCCTGACCATGAACAATGAGTTGTTATTTGATTAACGAGGTCACATCATTAGTTGAATGATCTGATTGACATGACCCATTCCATTAGCTTAGCACCCGATCGTTTAGTATGTTGCTACTGCTTTCTTCATGACTTATACATGTTCCTATGACTATGAGATTATGCAACTCCCGTTTGCCGGAGGAACACTTTGGGTGCTACCAAACGTCACAACGTAACTGGGTGATTATAAAGGAGCATTACAGGTGTCTCCAAAGGTAGATGTTGGGTTGGCGTATTTCGAGATTAGGATTTGTCACTCCGATTGTCGGAGAGGTATCTCTGGGCCCTCTCGGTAATACACATCACATAAGCCTTGCAAGCATTACAACTAAAATGGTAGTTGTGAGATGATGTATTACGGAACGAGTAAAGAGACTTGCCGGTAACGAGATTGAGCTAGGTATTGGATACCGACGATCGAATCTCGGGCAAGTAACATACCGATGACAAAGGGAACAACGTATGTTGTTATGCGGTCTGACCGATAAAGATCTTCGTAGAATATGTAGGAGCCAATATGGGCATCCAGGTCCCGCTATTGGTTATTGACCGGAGACGTGTCTCGGTCATGTCTACATTGTTCTCGAACCCGTAGGGTCCGCACGCTTAAGGTTACGATGACAGTTACATTATGAGTTTATGCATTTTGATGTACCGAAGGTTGTTCGGAGTCCCGGATGTGATCACGGACATGACGAGGAGTCTCGAAATGGTCGAGACGTAAAGATTGATATATTGGAAGCCTATGTTTGGACATCGGAAGTGTTCCGGGTGAAATCGGGATTTTACCGGGTTACCGGGAGGTTACCGGAACCCCCCGGGAGCCATATGGGCCTTCATGGGCCTTAGTGGAAAGGTGAAAGGGCTGCCCAAAGGGGCTGCGCGCCTCCCCCCTTCCCCTAGTCCTATTAGGACTAGGAGAGGTGGCCGGCCACCCCTCTCCCTCTTTCCCCCTTGGGGAATCCTAGTTGGAATAGGATTGGGGGGGGGAGTCCTACTCCCGGAAGGAGTAGGACTCCTCCTGCGCCCTCTCCCTGGCCGGCGCCCCCTCCCCCCTTGGCTCCTTTATATACTGAGGTAGAGGCACCCCAAAGACACACAAGTTGATCCACGTGATCTATTCCTTAGCCGTGTGCGGTGCCCCCTGCCACCATATTCCTCGATAATACTGTAGCGGAGTTTAGGCGAAGCCCTGCTGCTGTAGTTCATCAAGATCGTCACCACGCCGTCGTGCTGACGGAACTCTTCCCCGACACTTTGCTGGATCGGAGTCCGGGGATCGTCATCGAGCTGAACGTGTGCTCGAACTCGGAGGTGCCGTAGTTTCGGTGCTTGATCGGTTGGATCGTGAAGACGTACGACTACTTCCTCTACGTCGTGTCATCGCTTCCGCAGTCGGTCTGCGTTGGGTACGTAGACAACACTCTTCCCCTCGTTGCTATGCATCACATGATCTTGCGTGTGCGTAGGAAATTTTTTGAAATTACTACGAAACCCAACAGTGGCATCCGAGCCTAGGTTATTTATGTTGATGTTATATGCACGAGTAGAACACAAGTGAGTTGTGGACGATACAAGTCATACTGCCTACCAGCATGTCATACTTTGGTTCGGCGGTATTGTTGGACGAGACGACCCGGACCAACATTACGCGTACGCTTACGCGAGACCGGTTCCCTCGACGTGCTTTTGCACATAGATGGCTTGCGGGCGACTGTCTCTCCAACTTTAGTTGAACCAAGTATGGCTACGCCCGGTCCTTGCGAAGGTTAAAACGGAGTCTATTTGACAAACTATCGTTGTGGTTTTGATGCGTAGGTGAGATTGGTTCTTACTTAAGCCCGTAGCAGCCACGTAAAACATGCAACAACAAAGTAGAGGACGTCTAACTTGTTTTTGCAGGGCATGTTGTGATGTGATATGGTCAAGGCATGATGCTGAATTTTATTGTATGAGATGATCATGTTTTGTAACCGAGTTATCGGCAACTGGCAGGAGCCATATGGTTGTCGTTTTATTGTATGCAATGCAATCGCGATGTAATGCTTTACTTTATTACTAAACGGTAGTGATAGTCGTGGAAGCATAAGATTGGCGAGACGACAACGATGCTACGATGGAGATCAAGGTGTCGCGCCGGTGACGATGGTGATCATGACGGTGCTTCGGAGATGGAGATCACAAGCACAAGATGATGATGGCCATATCATATCACTTATATTGATTGCATGTGATGTTTATCTTTTTATGCATCTTATCTTGCTTTGATTGACGGTAGCATTATAAGATGATCTCTCACTAAATTATCAAGAAGTGTTCTCCCTGAGTATGCACCGTTGCCAAAGTTCGTCGTGCCCAGACACCACGTGATGATCGGGTGTGATAAGCTCTACGTCCATCTACAACGGGTGCAAGCCAGTTTTGCACACGCAGAATACTCAGGTTAAACTTGACGAGCCTAGCATATGCAGATATGGCCTCGGAACACGGAGACCGAAAGGTCGAGCGTGAATCATATAGTAGATATGATCAACATAAACGATGTTCACCATTGAAAACTACTCCATCTCACGTGATGATCGGTCATGGTTTAGTTGATTTGGATCACGTAATCACTTAGAAGATTAGAGGGATGTCTATCTAAGTGGGAGTTCTTAAGTAATATGATTAATTGAACTTAAATTTATCATGAACTTAGTACCTGAT
This sequence comes from Triticum aestivum, assembly GCF_018294505.1. Taxonomy (NCBI): domain Eukaryota; kingdom Viridiplantae; phylum Streptophyta; class Magnoliopsida; order Poales; family Poaceae; genus Triticum; species Triticum aestivum. Next base: position 25,498,913 of record NC_057806.1, read on the forward strand.
AGTATCTTGCTTGTTTATGTTGATTGTAGATAGATGGCTCGTGCTGTTGTTCCGTTGAATTTTAATGCGTTCCTTGAGAAAGCAAAGTTGAAAGATGATGGTAGCAATTACACGGACTGGGTCCGTAACTTGAGGATTATCCTCATTGCTGCACAGAAGAATTACGTCCTGGAAGCACCGCTGGGTGCCAGGCCTGCTGCTGGAGCAACACCAGATGTTATGAACGTCTGGCAGAGCAAAGCTGATGACTACTCGATAGTTCAGTGTGCCATGCTTTACGGCTTAGAATCGGGACTTCAACGACGTTTTGAACGTCATGGAGCATATGAGATGTTCCAGGAGTTGAAGTTAATATTTCAAGCAAATGCCCGGATTGAGAGATATGAAGTCTCCAATAAGTTCTATAGCTGCAAGATGGAGGAGAACAGTTCTGTCAGTGAGCATATACTCAAAATGTCTGGGTATAATAATCACTTGATTCAATTGGGAGTTAATCTTCCGGATGATTGCGTCATTGACAGAATTCTCCAATCACTGCCACCAAGCTACAAGAGCTTCGTGATGAACTATAATATGCAAGGGATGAACAAGACTATTCCCGAGCTCTTCGCAATGCTGAAAGCTGCGGAGGTAGAAATCAAGAAGGAGCATCAAGTGTTGATGGTTAACAAAACCACTAGTTTCAAGAAAAAGGGCAAAGGGAAGAAGAAGGGGAACTTCAAGAAGAACAGCAAGCAAGTTGCTGCTCAGGAGAAGAAACCCAAGTCTGGACCTAAGCCTGAAACTGAGTGCTTCTACTGCAAGCAGACTGGTCACTGGAAGCGGAACTGCCCCAAGTATTTGGCGGATAAGAAGGATGGCAAGGTGAACAAAGGTATATGTGATATACATGTTATTGATGTGTACCTTACTAGAGCTCGCAGTAGCACCTGGGTATTTGATACTGGTTCTGTTGCTAATATTTGCAACTCGAAACAGGGACTACGGAATAAGCGGGCACTGGCAAAGGACGAGGTGACGATGCGCGTGGGAAACGGTTCCAAAGTCGATGTGATCGCGGTCGGCACGCTACCTCTACATCTACCTTCGGGATTAATATTAGACCTAAATAATTGTTATTTGGTGCCAGCGTTGAGCATGAACATTATATCTGGATCTTGTTTAATGCGAGACGGTTATTCATTTAAATCAGAGAATAATGGTTGTTCTATTTATATGAGTAATATCTTTTATGGTCATGCACCCTTGAAGAGTGGTCTATTCTTATTGAATCTCGATAGTAGTAATACACATATTCATAATGTTGAAGCCAAAAGATGCAGAGTTGATAATGAAAGTGCAACTTATTTGTGGCACTGTCGTTTAGGTCATATCGGTATAAAGCGCATGAAGAAACTCCATACTGATGGACTTTTGGAACCACTTGATTATGAATCACTTGGTACTTGCGAACCGTGCCTCATGGGCAAGATGACTAAAACACCGTTCTCCGGTACTATGGAGAGAGCAACAGATTTGTTGGAAATCATACATACCGATGTATGTGGTCCGATGAATATTGAGGCTCGTGGCGGATATCGTTATTTTATCACCTTCACAGATGATTTAAGCAGATATGGGTATATCTACTTAATGAAACATAAGTCTGAAACATTTGAAAAGTTCAAAGAATTTCAGAGTGAAGTTGAAAATCATCGTAACAAGAAAATAAAGTTTCTGCGATCTGATCGTGGAGGAGAATATTTGAGTTACGAGTTTGGTGTACATTTGAAAAACTGTGGAATAGTTTCGCAACTCACGCCACCCGGAACACCACAGCGTAATGGTGTGTCCGAACGTCGTAATCGTACTTTACTAGATATGGTGCGATCTATGATGTCTCTTACTGATTTACCACTATCGTTTTGGGGTTATGCTCTAGAGACGGCCGCATTCACGTTAAATAGGGCACCATCAAAATCCATTGAGACGACGCCTTATGAACTGTGGTTTGGCAAGAAACCAAAGTTGTCGTTTCTTAAAGTTTGGGGCTGCGATGCTTATGTGAAAAAGCTTCAACCTGATAAGCTCGAACCTAAATCAGAGAAATGTGTCTTCATAGGATACCCAAAGGAAACTGTTGGGTACACCTTCTATCACAGATCCGAAGGCAAGACATTCGTTGCTAAGAATGGATCCTTTCTAGAGAAAGAGTTTCTCTCGAAAGAAGTGAGTGGGAGGAAAGTGGAACTTGACGAGGTAACTGTACCTACTCCCTTGCTGGAAAGTAGTTCATCACAGAAAACTGTTTCAATGACACCTACACCAGTTAGTGAGGAAGCCAATGATAATGATCATGAAACTTCAGATCAAGATACTACTGAACCTCGTAGATCAACCAGAGTAAGATCCGCACCAGAGTGGTACGGTAATCCTGTTCTGGAAGTCATGCTACTAGATCATGATGAACCTACAAACTATGAAGAAGCCATGGTGAGCCCAGATTCCGCAAAGTGGCTTGAAGCCATGAAATCTGAGATGGGATCCATGTATGAGAACAAAGTATGGACTTTGGTTGACTTGCCCGATGATCGGCAAGCAATTGAGAATAAATGGATCTTTAAGAAGAAGACTGACGCTGATGGTAATGTTACTGTCTACAAAGCTCGACTTGTCGCAAAAGGTTTTCGGCAAGTTCAAGGGATTGACTACGATGAGACCTTCTCACCCGTAGCGATGCTTAAGTCCGTCCGAATCATGTTAGCGATTGCCGCATTTTATGATTATGAAATTTGGCAGATGGATGTCAAAACTGCATTCCTGAATGGATTTCTGGAAGAAGAGTTGTATATGATGCAACCGGAAGGTTTTGTCGATCCAAAGGGAGCTAACAAAGTGTGCAAGCTCCAGCGATCCATTTATGGACTGGTGCAAGCCTCTCGGAGTTGGAATAAACGTTTGATAGTGTGATCAAAGCATTTGGTTTTATACAGACTTTCGGAGAAGCCTGTATTTACAAGAAAGTGAGTGGGAGCTCTGTAGCATTTCTAATATTATATGTGGATGACATATTGCTGATTGGAAATGATATAGAATTTCTGGATAGCATAAAGGGATACTTGAATAAAAGTTTTTCAATGAAAGACCTCGGTGAAGCTGCTTACATATTAGGCATTAAGATCTATAGAGATAGATCAAGACGCTTAATTGGACTTTCACAAAGCACATACCTTGACAAAATTTTGAAGAAGTTCAAAATGGATCAAGCAAAGAAAGGGTTCTTGCCTGTGTTACAAGGTGTGAAGTTGAGTAAGACTCAATGCCCGACCACTGCAGAAGATAGAGAGAATATGAAAGATGTTCCCTATGCATCAGCCATAGGATCTATCATGTATGCAATGCTGTGTACCAGACCTGATGTGTGCCTTGCCATAAGTTTAGCAGGGAGGTACCAAAGTAATCCAGGAGTGGATCACTGGACAGCGGTCAAGAACATCCTGAAATACCTGAAAAGGACTAAGGATATGTTTCTCGTATATGGAGGTGACAAAGAGCTCACTGTAAAAGGTTACGTTGATGCAAGCTTTGACACTGATCTGGACGATTCTAAATCGCAAACCGGATACGTGTTTACATTAAACGGTGGAGTTGTCAGTTGGTGCAGTTCTAAACAAAGCGTCGTAGCGGGATCTACATGTGAAGCGGAGTACATAGCTGCTTCGGAAGCAGCGAACGAAGGAGTCTGGATGAAGGAGTTCATATCCGATCTAGGTGTCATACCTAATGCATCGGGTCCAATGAAAATCTTTTGTGACAATACTGGTGCAATTGCCTTGGCAAAGGAATCCAGATTTCACAAAAGGACCAAACACATCAAGAGACGCTTCAACTCCATCCGGGATCTAGTCCAGGTGGGAGACATAGAGATTTGCAAGATACATACGGATCTGAATGTTGCAGACCCGTTGACTAAGCCTCTTCCACGAGCAAAACATGATCAGCACCAAGGCTCCATGGGTGTTAGAATCATTACAGTGTAATCTAGATTATTGACTCTAGTGCAAGTGGGAGACTGAAGGAAATATGCCCTAGAGGCAATAATAAAGTTATTATTTATTTCCTTATAATCATGATAAATGTTTATTATTCATGCTAGAATTGTATTAACCGGAAACATAATACATGTGTGAATACATAGACAAACAAAGTGTCACTAGTATGCCTCTACTTGACTAGCTCGTTAATCAAAGATGGTTATGTTTCCTGACCATGAACAATGAGTTGTTATTTGATTAACGAGGTCACATCATTAGTTGAATGATCTGATTGACATGACCCATTCCATTAGCTTAGCACCCGATCGTTTAGTATGTTGCTACTGCTTTCTTCATGACTTATACATGTTCCTATGACTATGAGATTATGCAACTCCCGTTTGCCGGAGGAACACTTTGGGTGCTACCAAACGTCACAACGTAACTGGGTGATTATAAAGGAGCATTACAGGTGTCTCCAAAGGTAGATGTTGGGTTGGCGTATTTCGAGATTAGGATTTGTCACTCCGATTGTCGGAGAGGTATCTCTGGGCCCTCTCGGTAATACACATCACATAAGCCTTGCAAGCATTACAACTAAAATGGTAGTTGTGAGATGATGTATTACGGAACGAGTAAAGAGACTTGCCGGTAACGAGATTGAGCTAGGTATTGGATACCGACGATCGAATCTCGGGCAAGTAACATACCGATGACAAAGGGAACAACGTATGTTGTTATGCGGTCTGACCGATAAAGATCTTCGTAGAATATGTAGGAGCCAATATGGGCATCCAGGTCCCGCTATTGGTTATTGACCGGAGACGTGTCTCGGTCATGTCTACATTGTTCTCGAATCCGTAGGGTCCGCACGCTTAAGGTTACGATGATAGTTTCATTATGAGTTTATGCATTTTGATGTACCGAAGGTTGTTCGGAGTCCCGGATGTGACCACGGACATGACGAGGAGTCTCGAAATGGTCGAGACGTAAATATTGATATATTGGAAGCCTATGTTTGGACATCGGAAGTGTTCCGGGTGAAATCGGGATTTTACCGGGTTACCGGGAGGTTACCGGAACCCCCCGGGAGCCATATGGGCCTTCATGGGCCTTAGTGGAAAGGTGAAAGGGCTGCCCATAAGGGCTGCGCGCCTCCCCCCATAAGGGATGCGCGCCTCCCCCCTTCCCCTAGTCCTATTAGGACTAGGAGAGGTGGCCGGCCACCCCTCTCCCTCTTTCCCCCTTGGGAATCCTAGTTGGAATAGGATTGGGGGGGGGAGTAGGACTCCTCCTGCGCCCTCCTCCTTGGCCGGCCAGCCCCTCCCCCCTTGGCTCCTTTATATACTGAGGTAGCGACACCCCAAAGACACACAATTTGATCCACGTGATCTATTCCTTAGCCGTGTGCGGTGCCCCCTGCCACCATATACCTCGATATTACTGTAGAGGAGTTTAGGCGAAGCCCTGCTGCTGTAGTTCATCAAGATCATCACCACGCCGTCGTGCTGACGGAACTCTTCCCCGACACTTTGCTGGATCGGAGTCCGGGGATCATCATCGAGCTGAACGTGTGCTCGAACTCGGAGGTGCCGTAGTTTCGGTGCTTGATCGGTTGGATCGTGAAGACGTACGACTACTTCCTCTACGTTGTGTCATCACTTCCGCAGTCGGTCTGCGTTGGGTACGTAGACAACACTCTCCCCCTCGTTGCTATGCATCACATGATCTTGCGTGTGCGTAGGAAAATTTTTGAAATTACTACGAAACCCAACACTCACCTCCTAGCCACGACCCCGACGCAAAGATGGAGATCAAGGTGTTGAGCCGGTGAAGATGGAGATCATAACGATGCTTTGGATATGGAGATCAAAAGCATAAGATGATGATGACCATATCATGTCACATATTTTGATTGCATGTGATGTTTATCCTTTATGTATCTTATTTTGCTTAGAACAACGGTAGCATTATAAGATGATCCCTTCACTTGATTTCAAGATAAAAGTGTTCTCGCCGAATATGCACCGTTGCTAAAGTTCATCATTTCGAAGCACCTCGTGATGATCGGATGTGATAGACTCTACATTCACATACAATGGATGTAAGCTAGTTTTATACAAGCAGAATACTTGGGTTAAACTTGATGAACCTAGCATGTACAGACATGGTCTCAGAACAGTGAAGACCGAAAGGTCGAACGTGGGTCATATAGTAGATATGATCAACGTAGAGATGTTCACCATTGAAAACTACCCCATCTAACGTGATGGTCGGACATGGGTTAGTTGATTTGGATCATGTATCACTTAGATAACTTGAGGGATGTTAATTTAAGTGGGAGTTCATTAGTAATTTGATTAATTGAACTTAATTTATCATGAATTTAGTCTTAATAGTTTTTGCATATCTATGTTGTAGATCAATGGCCCGTGCTACCATTCCCTTGAATTTTAATGTGTTCCTAGAGAAAGCTAAGTTGAAAGATGATGGTAGCAACTACACGAACTAGGTCCGTAACTTGAGGATTATCCTCATTGATGTACAGAAGAATTATGTTCTTGATGCACCTTAGGTGACAGACTTGCTGCAGGAGCTACTGCAGATGTTATGAACGTCTGGCAGGCTCGATCTGATCTGATGACTACTCAATAGTTCAATGTGCCATGCTTTACGTCTTAGAGCTGGGACTTCAACGACGTTTTGAACGCCACGGAGCATATGATATATTCCAAGAGCTAAAGTTGATATTTCAAGCTAATGCCTGGGTTGAGAGATATGAAGTCTCCAACAAGTTTTATAGCTGCAAGATGGAGGAGAGCATTTATGTCAGTGAACACATACTCAAAATGTCTGGGTATCATAACCACTTAACTGAGTTGAGAATTAATCTTCCAGTTGAGAGTGTTATTGTCAGGTTCTTCAGTCACTGCCACCAAGCTACGAAGGCTTTGTGATGAACTATAATATGCAAGGGATGACGAAAACGATTCCTGAGCTCTTCGCGATGCTGAAATCGGCGGAGGTAGAAATCAAGAAGGAGCATCAAGTGTTGATGGTTAACAAGACCACTAGTTTCAAGAAAAAGGGCAAGAGAAAGAAAGAGAACTTTAAGAACAATGGCAAGCAAGTTGCCACTCCCGTGAAGAAGCCCAAAGCGGGACCCAAACCTGAAACTGAGTGATTCTACTGCAAAGAAAATGATCACTAGAAGCAGAACTGCCCCAAATACTTGGCGGATAAGAAGGATGGCAAAGTGAACAAAGGTATATTTGATATACATGTTATTGATGTGTTCCTTACTAATGCTCGTACTAGCATCTGGGTATTTGATACTGGTTTGGTTGCACATATTTGTAACTTGAAACAGGAGTTGCGGAATAAACGAAGATTGGCTAAGGACGAGGTGACGATGCGCGTCGGGAATGGTTCCAAGGTCGATGTGATCGCCGTCGGCATGCTACCTCTACATCTACCTTCGGGATTAATTTTGGACCTTAATAATTGTTACTTGGTGCCAGCGCTGTGCATGAACATTATATATGGATCTTGTTTAATGTGGGACGGTTATTCATTGAAGTCAGAGAATAATGGTTGTTCTATTTATATGAGTAACATCTTTTATGGTCATGCACCTTTGATGAATGGTCTATTCTTGTTGAATCTCGATCGTAGTGATACACATATTTATAATATTGATGCCAAAAGATGCAAAGTTAATAATGATAGTGCAACATACTTGTGGCACTGCTGTTTAGGTCATATTGGTATAAAGCGCATGAAGAAACTCCATGCGGATGAGACTTTTGGAATCACTTGATTATGAATTATTTGATACTTGTGAACCATGCATCATGGGTAAGATGACTAAAACTTCGTTCTCCGGAAAAATTGAGCGAGATAATGACTTATTGGAAATAATACATACCAATGTATGCGGTCCAATGAGTGTTGAGGCACACGGCGGATATCGTTATTTTCTGACCGTCACAAATGATTTGAGTAGGTAGGGATATATCTATTTGATGCTGAAACATTTGAAAAGTTTAAAGAATTACAGAGTGAACTGGAGAATCATCGTGACAAGGAAATAATATTGAAGAGAGAAAATAGAAGAATATGTAGATCATTGGTTTGATGTTTCAACTATAAATTGGTTTCAATTGAATGGTGTTGCTTGAGTGAAACGCATGCCACTTCTTCTCACACCAATAGGCTAGCTGATAACTATTTAATCAATGCACAATATTTTAGTATCATATTTTGAATGAATTCAATATTTGCGTGATTGTCCAGTATTCCAAATCAGTTACACTCTCACATGGACCATTGAAAACTATCTCTTGGATAATCAATTATGATATCCTTATTCTTAGCTTTTCATCCAGTTTCTACCTTCTAGACTAGATATGTGTTAGTGCATTGTCGTGCCATTACCATTTTTTATTTTAGTTTGGGTTTCTGCTTTGTGATCCTTGCTTACCGTGTTTGATCACATTTGTGAATTCTATTGTCACCGACTCCTTTTGGAATACTCTAACCACAGTTTATAGTGGTGTTGTTGTTGTTTCCTGCAAAAAAAAAAACCAATTTATGTTGTCCAAGGAAACTGGGCTCGTGAAACCACAACGAGGAAAGGAAAGATAAGAGCCTAGGTTTTATGTTGGGATGGTGGCATCTATGTTCATAGCTAGAGATCTGCATGGAAAATTTCTTGTGCCACATGCCATGTCACTTAGTGATGCAAGTGGGGTGGGCTTGTGGATAATAGCACAGTATAGATATATGTTAATTTTATAGTAGTGATGCGCTAATTGATAGTTTCATGGGATGAAGCGGGATGCTGCTTGCATAGTCAAGACCTTGCGTTGAAAGATATCACTAAAAGCACAATTATTACTGTAAAGAAATACTATCTTGCGCAAATATTTCCATGACATGCTTATAGAATAATATGGAAATGTGTTCACCTAGGAGATGATGGGTACAATTTTATAACCAAATAATGCAAGACTTTAGCTTACTCCATGGCAACGCCTTATAATCATTACTAGATCAGTAACGCGCCTTGGCGCGAGGGTGCCTCTCCCGACGTTGTGGTTATGCAAATAATGTTCAAGTTAGTAGTAATCCAGGTTTAACATACTTACTCAAACAAGATATAACAAAATAAAAGTAAGAAGAAACATTCACATTTGATAGAAGCAAGACATTATGGAGTTCAACATCACCATGTGATTATCACAAAGCAGCATCGAGTTTAGTGATATTTATGTAGACATCATCATTGAAGATCAAGAAATCTTATAATTTCATTAGAAATGCTAAGACATTTTTTATCCATATGGTACATGCAGTTAGAGCTATAAATAAGAACACAGGTCCATGCTCAGTATCTTTCACACTTAAGGTAATCTTCATAATGTCAATACCAAATTTCAATTTTGTGGCAATAACAGTTGGAAAAAAAATCACAGAACATCATCTCCTAAGAGCATAGAGCCTAACACTACATGCTGAACCGAATGCGAATTTCCTGAATCAACATATCACTAAACATTCGTGTCAACTAACATCATAGCATGACCACACCAAGCCATAGTGGTAGTGGAGACACTGATTTTACATGGTATAGTAGTAAACTATATTAGATAGATAGATGGATAGATAGTTCCGTCCAGACGCCTTGTCACCCAAATTTCTTGCAAGACTTGCAGCAACCGACTTGTTTTAGCGTAAACTCCTGGTGATGCAAACAATGATATAAAAGAAATGACAGTGCCATACAATCGTTATGCACCAGAATGATAATGGTTCAGTAAAAACATCAAGATACGTCACATCTCTTCGCACATATCGATGTCATACCAATCTATGGCATACGGTGCATGTCTAAAAGGTATAACAAAACACAATAGAAGTGCAGACAATAGCAATTCAGTATACTGGAATGAGTAGTGGCTTAGCCCTAGAGAATGTAAAAGGCAGTAGACATATATAATAAAGGGGCATTAATATGCATTTATAGTAGTTTGTGACACATGATAACAGGCAATAGATCGCACACATAGCTTGCTTTCACATTTCACACCAACTGAGCACAAATCAAGGCATGATATGCACAAAAATAATAGAGAAGCCAGTGAGGGAGAAGGGATGGCTCACCAATGCACCCCCAGATCGAAGCTCCAACACTTCGAGGCCCTTTTGGATTTTCATGGAAAACCATATAGACACATATAAATAAATAAACTACAAAAAGAAGATGTTATATATTGTAGTACTAATTCCAATCGAGGCATGATTATATTACTGGAGGATGTTGAACTCAACGGGTTATATTCTTATTGATTCCTTCTGATTGTTTATTTGCTGAAAGTCCACCGGTCATGAAATCAACCGCGGGTGATTATTAATTACAATACTGTGAATAGACATAAAAGGTATATTTTGCCTTTATTAATTATTAATTTTGACTTCATATTCACAAAGAGTAATACCTAGTTCCATTCAAAGGTTGATAAAAGGCAGAGTGCTAGCTGATGTGAATAAACTCAGCAACCTGGTTGTACTTAAGCTATAATTTATCTTTATTTTTAGTTGTGAAGCTCCAGTTTATACAATAAAACATGTGTGGCAGAAAACGGAAGCCGATGCATCATTTAATTCATATTTGCTTCGTAATACTCCTATTTGGCAGAGCAATCAGCCCAAGTATAAGCCGAAAGAACACAGGATGTGCCACAACAGAAGGTATTAACTATGTGGCGGTATATACTATTTCCAGTTATGTTCAAACTTTCTTGCCCCAATTTTCAAGCCTAAGCTTTCAAAGTAAGGGTTGATGAAAAAACTACTGGAACAATGTATAGTGTAAGTAGTCCGGCTACCAATGATTATATATTTGGTCCGTATCGTTTTACCTCGTGAAAATTGAGAATTTGTAGGTAGCTTTCGTTGAGGAAGCAAACTTGCACTCACCAGTTGTGTTATAAAATGTTACTGCTGTGAATTACAGCCCTCTCCCTCTCCCTCTCCCTCTCCCTCTCCCTCTCCCTCTCCCTCTCCCTCTCCCTCTCCCTCTCCCTCTCCCTCTCCCTCTCCCTCTCTCTCTCCCTCTCTCTCTCTCTCTCTCTCTCTCTCTCTCTCTCGTGTGTGTGTGGTGTGTGTGTGTGTGTGTGTGGAATAAAGTATTTGTGGCGATTAAGAAACAAACGCCAATTTGCGTTCAGTATTAAGAAGTATCCTCTAAACTGGTATGTTCCTTCAGGCCTACTGTTTGCTGTTTCTTCAACAAGTGTTGATCTATGCTATGAAGTCAACATATTTTAGCTATGTATATAAAAGCTTAAATAGTAGCGGCGTGTAATTAAGCACAAGGAAACCTAAAACATAGCATAGCATGGTGAGGAATCTCAAAATGAAACAACACAATCAGCCTAAGGTGCACACACTTAAGTTAGTCCAGTTGCAGAATTCATCAAAATGCAGCTGTCTGCATTCACGGATTTCTTCTCCTATGACATCATGTCATTGCTATAATTCACCAATCACCATACATAGCAGGACCAACCAGACAAGATTAACATAGCACCAGGGATGCCAAACAGCAGAACAAGTAAAACAAGTGCAATCAGGGAGATTATCCATACTAACCATAAAGATTTTTAACACAAATACCATCGAACGCAAATGCAATACCCACGATGGCACATTGCATCACGATTTAATCTAATAATCTAATCTAACTATGAACTGTGATGTGCCCAAAACCTGAAGCACAGAAGGCGAAGGAGGTGGAGGATACCGGCTTCAAGCTGTGGTACACGGGGACGGCTGCAAACAGAAATGGTGTAGGCATCTTGATCAACAAGAGCCTCAAGTATGGAGTGGTAGACGTCAAGAGACGTGGGGACCGGATTATCTTGGTCAAGCTGGTAGTTGAGGACTTGGTTCTCAATGTTATCAGCGCGTATGCCCCGCAAGTAGGCCACAATGAGAACACCAAGAGGGAGTTCTGGGAAGGCCTGGAAGACATGGTTAGGAGTGTACCGATTGGTGAGAAGCTCTTCATAGGAGGAGACCTCAATGGCCACGTGGGTACATCTAACACAGGTTTTGAAGGGGCGCATGGGGGCTTTGGCCATGGCATCAGGAATCAAGAAGGAGAAGATGTCTTAAGCTTTGCTCTAGCCTACAACATGATTGTAGCTAACACCCTCTTTAGAAAGAGAGGATCACATCTGGTGACTTTTAGTAGTGGCCAACACTCTAGCCAGATTGATTTCATCCTCTCGAGAAGAGAAGATAGGCGTGCGTGCCTAGACTGTAAGGTGATACCTGGGGAGAGTGTTGTACCCCAGCATAAGCTGGTGGTTGCTGACTTCCGCTTTCGGATTCGTGTCCAGCGGGATAAGCGTGCCAAAGTCGCTAGAACGAAGTGGTGGAAGCTCAAGGGGGAGGTAGCTCAGGTGTTCAAGGAGAGGGTCATTAAGGAGGGCCCTTGGGAGGAAGGAGGGGTTGCGGACAATGTGTGGATGAAGATGGCGACTTGCATTCGTAAGGTGGCCTCGGAGGAGTTTGGAGTGTCCAGGGGAAGGAGAAGCGAAGATAAGGATACCTGGTGGTGGAATGATGACGTCCAGAAGGCGATTAAAGAGAAGAAAGATTGCTTCAGACGCCTATACCTGGATAGGAGTGCAGACAACATAGAGAAGTACAAGATGGCGAAGAAGGCCGCAAAGCGAGCTGTTGGTGAAGCAAGGGGTCGGGCATATGAGGACCTCTACCAACGGTTAGGCACGAAGGAAGGTGAAAGGGACATCTATAAGATGGCCAAGATCCGTGAGAGGAAGACGAGGGACATTGGCCAAGTCAAATGCATCAAGGACGGAGCAGGCCAACTCTTGGTGAAGGACGAGGAGATTAAGCATAGATGGCGGGAGTACTTCGACAAGCCGTTCAATGGGGAGAATGAGAGTTCTACCATTGAACTAGACGACTCCTTTGATGAGACCAGCATGCGTTTTGTGCGGCGAATCCAGGAGTCTGAGGTGAAGAAGGCTTTAAAAAGGATGAAAGGAGGCAAGGCGATGGGCCCTGATTGTATCCCCATTGAGGTGTGGAAAGGCCTCGGGGACATAGCAATAGTATGGCTAACCAAGCTTTTCAACCTCATTTTTCGGGCAAACAAGATGCCAGAAGAATGGAGACGGAGTATATTAGTACCAATCTTCAAGAACAAGGGGGATGTTCAGAGTTGTACTAATTACCGTGGAATTAAGCTGATGAGCCATACAATGAAGCTATGGGAGAGAGTCATTGAGCACCGCTTAAGAAGAATGACAAGCGTGACCAAAAATCAGTTTGGTTTCATGCCTGGGAGGTCGACCATGGAAGCCATTTTCTTGGTACGACAACTTATGGAGAGATATAGGGAGCAAAAGAAGGACTTGCATATGGTGTTCATTGACTTGGAGAAGGCCTATGATACGATACCGCGGAATGTCATGTGGTGGGCCTTGGAGAAACACAAAGTCCCAGCAAAGTACATTACCCTCGTCAAGGACATGTACGATAATGTTGTGACAAGTGTTCGAACAAGTGATGTCGACACCGATGACTTCCCGATTAAGATAGGACTGCATCAGGGGTCAGCTTTGAGCCCTTATCTTTTTGCATTGGTGATGGATGAGATCACAAGGGATATACAAGGAGATATCCCATGGTGTATGCTCTTTGCGGATGATGTGGTGCTAGTTGACGATAGTCGGACGGGGGTAAATAGGAAGTTAGAGTTATGGAGACAAACCTTGGAATCGAAAGGGTTTAGGCTTAGTAGAACTAAAACCGAGTACATGATGTGCGGTTTCAGTACTACTAGGTGTGAGGAGGAGGTTAGCCTTGATGGCCAGGTGGTACCTCGGAAGGACACCTTTCGGTATTTGGGGTCAATGTTGCAGGAGGATGGGGGTATTGATGAAGATGTGAACCATCGAATCAAAGTCGGATGGATGAAGTGGCGCCAAGCTTCTGGCATTCTCTGTGACAAGAGAGTGCCACAAAAGCTAAAAGGCAAGTTCTACAGGACGGCGGTTCGACCCGCAATGTTGTATGGCGCGGAGTGTTGGCCGACTAAAAGGCGACATGTTCAACAGTTAGGTGTGGCGGAGATGCGTCTGTTGAGATGGATGTGTGGCCACACGAGGAAGTATCGAGTCCGGAATGATGATATACGAGATAGAGTTGGGGTAGCACCAATTGAGGAGAAGCTTGTCCAACATCGTCTGAGATGGTTTGGGCATATTCAGCGCAGGCCTCCAGAAGCTCCAGTGCATAGCGGACGGCTAAAGCGTGCGGAGAATGTCAAGAGAGGGCGGGGTAGACCGAATTTGACATGGGAGGAGTCCGTTAAGAGAGACCTGAAGGATTGGAGTATCACCAAAGAGCTAGCTATGGACAGGGGTGCGTGGAAGCTTGCTATCCATGTGCCAGAGCCATGAGTTGGTTGCGAGATCTTATGGGTTTCACCTCTAGCCTACCCCAACTTGTTTGGGACTAAAGGCTTTGTTGTTGTTGTTGTTGTTGTTGTATTTATTGATTTATGCATCACAAATCCCACTAAATAAGTTTGCTTGACCACAAATTAGAAACACATTTGATGTGAAAATTGAGAAAGAAAGCACTACCTTTTGATACACCTGAGCATCTCCGGGCAGACCTCGGCCTCATTATCGCCGGTTTGAATCCTCTTTCGGAGCACCTCGTTCCGCCAGCGGAGCCTGTCCACGGTCATCACCCCGCACCACATGATCCCCTTGGCCACGTTCTCGGCGCCGGAAGCGTTGGACCTGGCCACGGCGCTGCCATACTCCTCGACGTTTGGCGCGACGGCAGTCCAGTACGCAGCGGCTTCGACCTCGCCGAGCACCCCGTCGGCCAGCCACTCGTAGCCAGCCATGCAGTGGACGGAAAACCTGGTGTAAGCGCAATGTTAGAACTACGATTCGTCAAGCATAACAATATAGGGCATATCACGATCATATCCAATCTAACCTAATCGCATCTCAAATTTATAGGATAATCATTGATTTATTATGGTATGTGAGATATAATTCATACTCATCTAGGAAGGTCGTGAACAACCAAGCAACATATCCTGAAGTCAACTGTCGCATATATTCCTCCCATAGGATTTCCCTGTGCTGAGCTAGTCTAACGAGCATATGACTGCTCGCAGAACCGAAACACTCAGCCACACATTCAACAATCTCGGTCCCTGGTAACTAAAGTGGAACCGCAGAAACAAAACGACATCAATTGACTGATCCTGTTCCATATCCCAAACTGGTAGAAGGCCGCACTGGCTCTGCTCTCATTCAGAAAGCGCCACCCTGATCATGACCTAGTTGTCCTAAACTCGAGCCAATCCAGCAATAGCTAGCGAGGCGCGCCGAGGCACAGTATACAGTAGGAGGAACAGGGATCGCGTCACAGGACCGGGTTCGGAATCGGGATAAACCGAGCCGAGAAGGGCGGCTCAGATCGCTCACCTTCCAGATCCCGGATGTGTTTGCAACTTGCTCAAATAGGTTGCTAGTTACCTTTGGACCTGAATATCGTGTACTGGTATTTTAAAGAGACCAAAAGTCCAATAAAAATTTAACTGATAGTCAGTTATATAAGGATCAAGTTTCCGAGATTAAGAAATCAACAACTTGTCGGTCGACCTCTCGTTCGCACACATGTAACTTACCTGAAAATTGACAGACATCAATGCCAAACTTTGGAAGAAAAAGACTGCTACCAGTACTGTCAGGTTGTGTGATCCTTTTGCTTGCAAACTCAATCTATGGTGCTTCATATAGCTTTAGGATCTGAACCAAAGCTACAAGAGAGTTCAGCCACTGAAGATAAAATAGGTGTGAAGTTTTCTCTCCCTTGTAAATAAGTTTCGGAGATTCTTTCCATGTTCCTATCTAACTTCGGATGCAAGTCTGAATGTGTCATTGTAGAACTGCAATTATTGACTTACTGCAAACTTACACTTGGTTGAACACTTTGAACTGCAGTTTTTGCACCTGACACCCAAGTTGTCGTCGTCACTGCAGCTCAGGCTCCACGCCTTCAAGCTCTGGCTGTCTGTTGGCTTCCTGATGCATGTCGGCATCCTACTGAACAGGTTCTCTCACAACATGAAGAGCGCCAAGGCCGTAATTACTCCGAATTTCTTCCTTTGTGAAAAAATGATACTGCAAGGTAGATCATTTTATTGTACAGTCAGCTCTCCAAAAACACCTAAATTTCAGTGTACAATCAAAATCCAAATCAATGTAATATGCAATCAATGCACGGTTCAACACCCAAAGCAATGCACCAAATACATTCTAGCAGTAAGTATAGCCAGAATGTATAAGACCATGTGTTGCAAAGAATTGCTATTATAGCCTAACATTTCTATAGTTGCACACATCACATGTTACAGATAGATAAGATGCCCACATACAATAGAACAAAAAATAAATAACAGGGACAAAAGCCTTTGATTTTTCCCTAATAGATTGACTTAAGAGCACGGAAATGCTCTACTTGTAATGATAGTTGATGCAGGTCTATGAGGTTGCCAATAGAGTACCTTGTAACTCTACACTTAGTCTGACAAAATGATGATGTCCGCCTCACGACTTCGGTTCCATGTCTCAACAGAGCTGGCAGAATTGAGAATCACAAATCATGAGAAAGGGAATACACGGAAGACGTCGTGAAAATAAATTTGTCAAAAGTACAGGGATCAATGAATCTTCTATGGAACAGAGAATTACACACCACTTAGTTTGTCAGAATCTTCTATGGTTTATGTATTCATGATCAAAGCTTAATTGTTAGTATACATCTACATAGTACACGGATGAAAACATGGGAGCATACCTCAATATCATTTCAAGTATACTAATAGAAAATAGCCGCCCATTATATTAGAATTTGTGTATAATGGATAAACTGAATTTGTTATTTATTTTACAGAACCAGTAGAGGATGTTCATACATCCAGTCAAAACCTGAAACCTCAGCTCATCAGAATCAGATTAGCTTTACTCTCGAAAAGAATCAGATTAGCTTTGTCCTAATCGATTGAAACAACCACAAATCCCAGTAGAAATATTAGTAGAATAAATCTAGTCACAGAATGGAGCGCAGGCAGGATGAGGATCAGACGCAACTTACCCCTAAGCCACGACTGATTGGGCTTGCTCTACATGTGTCACGAAAAGAGACAGATCAGGAGGAGTGGGATGCAGGGAGGGCTGACCTTGAGCGGCATTGGCGTAGCAAAAGGGTGTGCCGGGTGTTCCGGTCTCCCCAACCCTCGTCTCTAGTCTGCTCTCCTGGCCCCAGCCTGCATCTCGCATCTGTCGCTTGCTCAGGCCCAGCACGCCGCCGCAGCGCCGTCCCCCTTCTCCCTTGGTCGTCGCCGTCGCCCGCTGCCCCGCTCGGCCAGTCGGCGGGTCCCCTCACGCCACCGCCGAAACGAAATCGGGGAGACCGGAGACGTGCTCCTCCGCCTCCGCCTCGCACCCCATCGAGTCACGGCTCGCTCGCTCGCGCGCGCGCGCACGCACGCACGCACGCATGCACGCAGGGTTTGCTACAATAACCAAACACAGAAACAGAAACCAAACCAAACTTCAGGCCATAAACCAGCAAGGAGATCACGTGAACAAATGGTGCCAGGGGAAATTACACATCGCCCCAGGAACAGGCAAGGCTGGGAACAGGGAGGAGTATCAGGACAAATTCCACATCATAATAACAAAATCACATCAATATTGCAAGTTCAGGTGTTAGGACTACCAATCAACTGTCAGTTACGAAAAAAACTAAATAATATCGCAGTCACATGGAAAATGATCAACAAATGAGCACGAATATAAATATCTGCAGCTTGAGATGGCATAACGTTATTCCAGTATTTGGTAATTTAGTAAACTGGCAAGTGATAACCATTATTAATATACTTATTTATTTCTATATATTATCTTCACCCATTGTATTTTCATCAGATATATAAACAGATAATAGTAGTGCCAATTGTCTGTATTTTTCGACAGAAAAAAACTGTGATGACAGAAACAACCTTACTACAATTTTCTGTAATGCACGGCACTCTGGTGAGGTGATTAACATAAAAAACGATGGCCTTTGGCCTCTTTACATGATATTCAGGACCAGCACAGGCTCAATACTCAATGCAGTTAACAAAATAAACACTAGTATTTTGTAAGTGCAATGACAACTGGACACGGCAAACAACAAACACAAGACATTGTCAGAAATATACTCCTAACGCAAGGCCGGCAACAGATATCCTCATCCTCTTATTCATGCAGATAATATAAACATCAGCAACACATCCATCATTATATTTGTAAGCGAAATGATATATGACTTCAAAACAAAAGGAACATCAGACAGTCACCACTCACCAGTTATATGCGAAAAAGGTCTCATAATGTTTATTACATTATCAAACCTTGGGTGTTTCAGTTCGCCAAACATGCCTTGAAAATGTCTCACCACAAACAGTTTGCTTTGCGCACAAAGGAGTAACCTGCCAAGCTCTCCTCATATAAAATAGGAACAAAAGGAATCGTCGAACTATTCCTGGATGAAGTTGAAGGCATATCAAGAAACTTCAGGTGTGGATTACTTCTGGAAGCCGGCACCTGATCAAGTGAATACAGATTTTGAATTGTTTGCTCTACTGGATCATATAGACCTATTTTCCTACCAGTGTTGAGCAGGATCCTCCCATGATCAGGGTCAACAGCTAATGGCACAACAACGCTTGTCTTGAGGGAATAGCCAGGACATGCTTCCAGGTGAATTGTGTATGATCTGCCCCAT
Organism: Triticum aestivum; assembly: GCF_018294505.1. Lineage (NCBI taxonomy): Eukaryota > Viridiplantae > Streptophyta > Magnoliopsida > Poales > Poaceae > Triticum > Triticum aestivum. The sequence continues at coordinate 25,517,830 of NC_057806.1, forward strand.
TGGCCATGCTCTAGCTTCCATACATCTAATTTGTCTGCGGCTGGATCTGCTAGAACAGCACATAATACTCCCTCGAGCTCAACAACAAACGCATGACACCGGTTTCTGCTATTCCATCTTGCAAACCACGAAGGGCATGAGACAACATCAAAAGTATTTGTAGCAAGGTTGAAAGATACAATGGCCCATTCACAGCTCTGTCCCAACCTTGGTTCATTCATCCAGTAGAGAATTCCTTCAACATAGGCTGGTGGCATATCATTCACAGGCAGAGGCGGTACCGAGTTCTCTTGGGCAGCACTCCAAGAGTTACACCAGTGTAACGCACATGTCAGGTCATACTGACGAGATTTAAAGTCCTTCCAATGATAGAATATTTCCACGATAACATGTTGACGAGTCGTAGGGTCAAAAGTCAAGCCAACATTTTTATTGCCGACTGTAAAAGCATGATCTTCTGCTTTAGGCATTCTCGAGGGTCGGTGCAAATCTGGCCCCAGGTTAGAGTAGCCCCTGTAGAAACCTGTACATGGATTGCAGAGATAGTCCTTCGTCTCGGTGCTTACCAAGTTTAGCCCATGACAAGGCTTGGAGCAAACCACCTTTGTATCAAGCAATGTACTGTGACTAGGAGCTTCTTGGAGGCATTTATTCAATGGAGCAAAACTGAAGCCCAATCGTCCAGTGCTCTTGACCACAAGCATGACTTTAGGTCTTCTGTCTATGTTCTTATGCTGAAAGTATGACTGAATGAAGTTTTTACTCTCAATCAATCTGAACCACTGTTTGCAGACAAATTTGGACTGTATGGCTGATTTAGCTGGGAGGCGGAGTAGGACCTCTCTAGTCGCCTTAGCCAGGTCAGATGACAAGGCTATCTCCTCATCTGTTGTATGCACGGGAGCAAGGGTCTCTTGAACGAAACTGAATCTTGAACTAGGGCACCCATATTGTGGAGTTGAGTGTGTCTCTGTGATCGAAAGAATGGTTTCCAGAGCCTCAGACCTGGGGTCATAGGTGTGAACCATTTTCTGATACTTATCAAAAATCTTGTGTGTGCTAGTGGTGATGATTATTTTCTTCCTTGGCGACCTGTAACTGCAAAAAGATCCAATAACTCTCAGAATTTGTGACTGGCGCAAATTTGTTGCCAGGTGCCCCGACAAATTAATTCGATGATCCAGTAACCAGTCACCAGAGCTATAGTCCAGCAGCTTCCAGATCTCCAAAGTGTTACTACCATGAGGAATTCTGTTGCGAACCAAACATAATTGGTCATCGATCTCCACTAGTTGCTCTCCTGATGAGGAACACCTGGAGGTCGGCGGCGTTCCTGGTACCCAGAAGGGTGGTGACCGGAGACATGTGAAGGTCTCATCTGCAACCGAAAAGGACACGATGGCAACACTTGGAGTCGTGATGAAAGAGGAAGGTCTCATCAACCAGTGCAAGCAACCGTTGGCAAACACGGGAGATAGTTGACTGACGCATTACGAACAGCGGCGCGTGCAAATTTATGCAAGCTGGAGGGTACTCCTCTGGCAGCCGGCCTCCAGCAGCGATCCATGAAGGGGCCTCCAGTCGTGTACACCTCACACCTCACAGAGTCCAAGTCCTTTTGATAAAACATCCCATTCATCAACCTCACCACCTTGTGCTCGTCTGTGAGGGCATCAAATCCCAGGCCAGCACTGGAGCTGCATACTACGCTGGTAGAAGGCGGCAGACGTGTGGCTGCATTGCAGATGTAGTAGGCTGTGTCGAGAGCATCATAGAGAAGGGTGAGGCCATTGCACGGCGCGGGCGTCACTATCTCCACATAGTTTCCACGGGCACCGTCGATGGTGAACAGTAGGTCCCCGTGATCTCTGGGGCGGCACGATGATGATGATGGCGAGAAGGGGCACGAGTAGACCGTGGTGGAGTCGAATGTGGCGGTCGGTGAGATGTATAGCAGCTTGGCTGGTGGTGTCCGCCGCTTTGCGGCCTTGGCTGCTGACATGTGGAGTCGGCGGAATTCATTGGAGGAGAGCAGCGCAGCCCAGGAGCGGCACACTGCCTTGAAGCGGAAGACGGATTTGACTGGGAGCCACTGCAGAACCTCTATGATCATCTCGTACGGAAGCGATGCCCCGCAATCATCTCTTGCGGTGGCCATGTGTTCCCTCCTCCTCCTCCTCCTCTCACTGACCTCCCTCGGCATGATATCCTCCTCCCTGCTCCTACGCATCTTCAGCGCCCAATCGAGCGAGTTCTGAGATACCTAGAAAAAAAAATCGAGGTCTGAGATGCAATCAACACATGGGGAAAATCACAGCAAGAAAACCACTGCTATCGGTATTATCTATCTCATTCAACTGATGGAATCAAACAGCTCGGATCTAGTCTAGGGTGAAACTACTGGGGCGGAAGGGGATCTGGTTTCTCGTCGACCAACAAAGAAGATGAAAAGATAGGCCCTCACCGATGGGAAGGCGGGGTCGAATCGCGTCCTGCGGGCTCAGAGTTCCTTCAGCCGGAGGCTTGGCGTCCCCTCGGCGGCGGCGCGGCGCAGGGCGGCGAGTCGCAGGAAAAGACTTGTTTTTTCCCAACCGGGGAAGAAACACAGTGCTCGGAGAGCGAGTGTGAATATTTATCGGTCGATACTCTCCGAATTGTGTTCCCTTACGCTAACGAAACCGCCAAGGCCTGTTGCACCTTATGGGCCGGCCTTACTTCTGCCTTTCTCCGGTTAAAAAAGAGAGGAATAAAATATGTTTCCATCACAAAAATGCATCTCTCCGGCGACGGCGTCCCCTCACGTTAGGGTTTTATCCTCTCGGGCGGCGGCGAAACCCCCACCGTAGAGACTTCTCGTCCCCTCCCTCCGGCCTCCCTCTCTCCGGCGACTGGGGTCGTTGACCTCGGGGGTGACGGGGGAAGACGTTGGAGGTTAGGGATCCACCGCCCGCGGAAAAGTTTCTCTCGGGCGAGAGATGTGATGAAAACAGGCGAGTCTAGCTCGGGGTCCAAAACCGATCTGGAAGCCATGATGAAGGAACTAGGGCTCAACGAGGAAACCCTAGAAGATGTGGTCATTGAGGAAGAGGAGTTGCCGGCTGAAGCTACCAGATGGATGGCCATGGCACGAGTCTACACCAACAAAACATACAGTCAGTATTGGTTCTTCCGGAACATGAGGGTGGCCTGGGATCTGGCGCAGGAGGTGAAGATCAGACCACTTGAAGAAAATCTTTATATGCTGCAGTTTTCGTGCCTGGGTGATTGGGAACGAGTCATGCAAGAGGGGCCATGGGCTTTCAAGGGCAAGGCCGTCGTGATTGCTCCTTACGATAGCTTCACACGACCATCAACCATATGCCTCAACAAGCTGGATATCTGGATGCAAATCCACGACCTACCAGATGGTTATTTTTCCAAGGTTAAAGCTCTGTCGGCAACGGTGGGCGAGTTCATATACGCAGAACCAAAGTCTCCTGATTTTGAGGGGAATTTCTGTCGGGTACGTGTCAAGATAGATGTTACAAAGCCTCTTAAGAACGCGGTGTCGTTGGTGGTCAAGAGGAAGCAAGAGGTGACTAGGGAGATCTTCAGGGTGAAGTTTGAAAGGCTTCCCGACTGGTGTGCAGTTTGTGGTCATCTGGGTCATCTTTTCAAGGAGTGTGGGGATGGGGTTCATCACCCGAGCAAGCTTGTCTTTAAAGATCTGCAAGCATCATGGTTCAAGGGGGCGGGGAGAGGCCCTAGTGAAGGAGGAGGCACTCGGGGTGGAAGAGGAAGAGGACGTGGAGGCAGAACGGGTCGAGGCCCAGGGAGAGGCGCACCTGATGACCGTATGGATGCAACCGAGTCAGAGACAGAACTGATGGATACAGATGGGAATGACCCTGATGTCAACCGCAGGAAGAGGGGAGCTGTGGAGGCGAAAGTGTTGCCACATTCAAGCCTGCTTTCCACGGATGGGGCTAATCAGAATCTACTCCTCACAGAGCCGGACATGCCCCATAGTCCATCAACCAAACAGGATGCAAAGAGATCCAAGGCGATAGTACCGGCGACAGAGAAAGGCCAAGGGAAGAACTCTACAACAAACAAAACCAATGATGCGCGTGTGGCGGGCCTCCCAGGGGGGTCGCGCCAGGCGCAATGAGTCTACTCGTGTGGAACTGCCGTGGGGTTGGCAAGCCGGCGGCAGTTCGAGAGCTTCGTGATCTCACGAGGCAATTTGCCCCCTCTATTTTATGCATCCTTGAAACACAGATAGAGGGTAGTAGGGTTGAAAATTTAGCTGGTACTTTAGGTTACAATAAAAGTTTCGCTGTTAGCAGCTCTGGTAGGAGCGGAGGCCTTGGAATATTTTGGAATGATGAAATAAAGATTGAAGTTTTAGGTTACTCGAAGTATCATATTGATGTGCTTGCTAATGAACTTGTGGAATTTCCTGCTCGCTTCACTTTTGTCTACGGGGAAGCACAAGTAAATGAGAGGCATCTGACCTGGGATATGTTTCGAAACATCGTTGGAGCCAATGACACTCCATGGGCAGTTATTGGAGATTTCAACGAAGTATTACATGGTCATGAGCATGATGGAGTGGGGAACAGGAGTCAGGCGCAGATGGACGGATTTCGGGATGCCCTTGATACTTGTGGGATGTCTGATATTGGATATGAGGGACAATGGTGGACTTTTGAAAAGAAAGTTGCTGGTGGCACCTACACACGTGTTCGGCTTGATAGATGTGTGGCGAGTCCAGCCTGGATGGTGGCCTTCCCAGATGCAAGGCTTGAGCACAAAACAGCGGCAAGTTCAGATCATGCCGCATTGCTTCTCCTCCTACGTGATGGACATGCATGCAGGCGGGTCCCACGCAGTTTTAAATATGAGTTATGTTGGGAACGCGACCCGGATCTCGAACATGTAGTTACATAGGGCTGGCAGAAACGACAAGGAGGCTCGGTGGGGGAAGTTCGCGACAAACTGCTATCGCTGTCAGGTGATCTATCTCGATGGGAGCGCTCACACTTTGGCAGCATCAAGCGGGAGATAGCAGCACTAAAAAAGGCATTGCAAGACATGCGAACTGCACCAAACCGAGCTGGCCCGACACACGATGAGCATAAAATAGTAGATCACCTTGTTGAGTTGTTCCATAGAGAAGAGATAATGTGGAGGCAGAGGGCCAAATTGGAGTGGCTTGCGCATGGAGACAAAAATACGTATTTCTTCCACTTACGTGCAAGCCGGAGGCGAAGGAAGAACCAGATAAAGGAATTGCAGCGTCTCGATGGACAAATGACGGGCGATGTGGCTGAGATGGAGGCGTTAACTACTGAGTTTTATAAGAACTTGTACACGTCCGAGGGAGTGAACAACATGGAACAAGTTATTGAGACTGTACCTACCAGAGTGACCCCGAACATGAACGAGATCCTGAACGCGCCTTATAGCCAAGATGAAGTTAAGAAGGCACTATTTCAAATGTTTCCACTAAAAGCCCCAGGCCCGGATGGCTTTCCCGCTCATTTCTTCCAACGAAACTGGGGCATATGTGGCGAAGAAGTAACCAAAGTGGTGCTTTTGATAGTGGAAGGCAAGGAGTCGGCAGAGAGCATAAATGAAATGGTGTTGGTATTGATCCCCAAGGTAAAAAATCCCACCTTATTGTCTCAGTTCAGACCAATAAGTTTATGCAATATCTTATACAAGGTAGCATCAAAGGTGATATCTAACAGATTGAAACTAGTGTTACCTGATATCATATCAGAGGAACAATCCGCTTTTGTTCCTGACAGATTTATCACAGACAACATAATCACTGCCTACGAATGCCTACATTTTATGAAAAGGAACAAAGCAAAAAAGCACCAGGCGTGTGCACTGAAGCTTGACATGATGAAAGCCTATGACAGAGTGGAGTGGCCATACCTCCGGGCAGTTATGATAAAGTTGGGATTCAGTGAAAACTGGGTCAACATAGTCATGAACTTGGTGACGACAGTTAACTTCTCAGCCATGTTCAACGGAAAGAGGTTAGAGCAATTCAAACCATCGCGAGGAATTAGACAGGGAGACCCAATATCTCCATACTTGTTCTTACTGGCAGCAGAGGGCCTTTCGTGCCTGCTAAAATCAAAAAGTGAGTCATCCAACCTTGAAGGTTTACAAGTTGCACCTACGGCGCCACGAGTAAGCCATCTTTTATTTGCTGATGACAGCCTGCTGTTCTTTAAGGCAAACAGTGTGGGTGTTAATGAGATCAACCAGGTACTGGACATCTACTGTTAGGCAACAGGGCAGCATGTGAACTATGCAAAATCATCGATCTATTTCAGCAAGGGAGTGCCAGATAGTGTTCGGCATGACATCAAGAGTGTGCTCAATGTACCCAATGAGACTCTAAATGAGAAATATCTGGGAATGCCTTCAGATGTTGGGAGCTCAAAAAATGGGGCGTTCAAGTACTTGAAAGATCGTCTGTGGAGTAAGGTGCGAGGTTGGATTGAGATGACGCTATCCTATGCGGGAAAGAAGGTTCTTGTTAAATCAGTAGCACAGGCGGTACCAGTCTTCTCCATGTCTTGCTTTAAGCTACCCCGAGGACTCTGCCAACATTTGAACATGCTTATTCGAAAATTTTGGTGGGGGAGCAAGGAAGGGAAACGCAAACCACACTGGGTCTCGTGGGAATCAATGACACAGCCAAAATCTATGGGTGGCCTTGGTTTTAAGGATTTCGAGCTGTTTAATTTGGCCATGTTAGCGAAACAGGCATGGCGTCTTCTTCAGAATCCTGACTCGCTAAGTGCCAGGCTCCTAAAAAGCGTCTATTATCCCAACACCAATATTTTGGAGGCAAACTTGGGAGGCCACCCGAGTCAAACATGGAGAGCTATTGTGGATGGCCGTGATATTTTGAAGCAGGGAATAGTCAAGCGTATTGGTAATGGTCAGTCTACACGTATATGGGAGGATAATTGGATTCCCCGAGACGAGATGCTGAGACCGTACAGATGCCGGGTTGCTGATCCGCCGGAGATGGTGGCTGACCTCATAGATCCTACCACGGCAACATGGAACCAGCAGCTTGTTCAGCAGGTATTCATGCCCATGGACGCAGAGATCATACTATCTATCCCCCTGTGTACACGCAACATGGCAGATTTCTGGAGTTGGCATTTCGAGCAGCATGGAAATTTTTTAGTCAAAACAGCATACAATATGTTGATCGCTACCAAGCTACGACGCGAAGCATGGTTGCATGAGGAGGCTGGCCCTTCGAGCACTAGTGCCGAGCAGAAGTCATGGAAGTTTCTGTGGAAAACGGCAGTACCGGGGAAGGTGAGAATGTTCCTATGGCGTTTGTCTAAGCATTCACTGCCGACGGAAGATGTGAGAGCCCACAGACATATGTCAACCACATCGTCATGTGGTCTTTGCGGGATGCCGGATTCGTGGAGACATTCTCTCCTGGACGGGGGGAGACTGCACCATGTCGAGGTGTACATGGTCTCTTGCAGATGAGGAGCTGATACATAAAATGACAACGAATACTGAGCCTAGTGCAAAGGTGTGGTTGTTCAATCTGATGGAAGAATTGCCACATGACCAGTTTGTGCTGATGTCAGTCACACTTTGGGCGCTTTGGTCTGCTAGACGCAAAGCTATTCATGAGGGAGTTTTCCAGAGCCCTCGGTCCATACATGCCTTCATTGACAGCTACATCGCCGAACTGAAGTTGATCAGTGATAATAAACCTACACACGCCCAGCGGGGTGGACCAATAGCCTCCCGCCCTCTTCGGCCCAAAGCACCGCCTGCTGGTTTTGCAAAAATTCATGTCGATGCACAGTTCTGAAAGGAAGAGGGGGATCGGCAGTGGCGGTTTGCAGGGATAGCTTAGGCAACTTTCTGGGAAGTTCGGCCTTGGTGGTGCAGGGGGTTGACGACCCCTCCATTTTGGAGACCATAGCGTGCAGGGAAGCTTTGGCCTTGGCACAGGATCTTCAACTACAAAATATGATTGTAGCGTCAGACGCCAAGCAAGTCATCCAGGAGATACACAACGGATCAAGAGGTGCAAACGGAGCTATCATTAGCGAGATTCTTTCTTATTCAAGGTTGTTTCAATGTATCTTTTCTTTCGAAAGTCGTAGGGCAAACATAGAAGCCCATAAGTTAGCCAAGCACTCGTTGTCTTTAGGTCCGGGGCGCCACGTTTGGTTTGGCCAACCCCATAATCTTACTTGTATCCCACAATATGTGGTTTTCGATTAATAAAGCTTGGTGATCCTCAAAAAAAAATCACAAAAATGCATCTGCACAAGTAGTAGGTTTTTTATGAGCTACCAACATAAACAAGGTGATGGATGCTTTTTTTTCTGTATTTCTTAAGGCTTTCTGATTAGTTAATTCTTCTTCTTTTTTCATTTTTTTCTTTTCTCGTTTTTATCTTTTCATATTTTTCTAAATTTTTGTATTTTTCCCTTTTCTTTTACAAATTAGGTTCCTGAAAAAATATTCATGTTTCTAGTAAATTTCAGAAAATTTAAAAAGTTCTTTAAAATATTAAAATGTTACAACAGTTTTTAAAAAAACCATGTTCAGAATTCAAAAATAAATTAGGAATTTTTAAATGTATTCAACTTCTTATAAAAAACATGTTCATGTTTTTCTATTTCAAAATAAAAGATGAACTAAATATAAAAGTAAAACAAGAAAACCATACAAAAAAGAAAACAAATTGTTAAAGGTTGCTTCGCTCCACTCGGTATAGAAAAACAACGACATGGCTAATTGGGTCGAGGCCCATATATGGCGCCCTGTGTCATCACCCTCCTATATGAAGCAACGAGTGTCATGCAATTTTCTATTTGGGGCATATAGCATTGGCAAATCCTATTTCCTAGCCGCCACTTGTCTACGTGCGCTACATGCCTTATATGCAGGGTGGAAGATGAAGGGTCTTTCCATACATTGGTAACATGCAGCCATGAAGGAGGTTATGAGGGGAGATGAGTTTAGTGTGGTTGTTGCCGTCACGAGAGCTGTTAAAAAACCCCAAAGAGGACTGGTTGCTACAGCCTACAGGTAAATATGGTGATCATGTTAGTTTAGAAGATTTGGCAAGTGCACACGCACACGACTCATGGCGAGGAAGGTGTGCCAGTTGAAACTTCTGCTAACTTCCTACAAAGCTACTTTGATTCCATCTGTGCTTAAAGAAGATTCTCAATAAAAGAAGTAATCAAGGGCAAGATACCATTGCAATGCTCATGGGACGTTGGAAAATAAAAGAAGACCAAAGCCGCCCATAGTTGGTCAGCTCCGCCGGCCAACATGGTCGCTCTCTCTGTTAAACGGTACATTTCTAGAAGTTGATAGCTTGGCAGCGACTGGAATGGTGCTTCAGAAGCAGAATGGCTCAGTGGTTTTTCACTGCATATTGGTATCTATTCAATTGCAACGAAGCTATCAAAGCAGAGATACATGTGATAATGATTGGTGTGCCGCTGGCCATACAACATTTTGACGAGCCTATCATCCTGCAGTTGGAATCTGCGATGGCCCTATCCATTCTTTTCGGTAATAGCTTGGATCGTCCTGCTTATGGATAATATGAGATTAAGTCTTTAATAGTGAGATCAAAATAGCGTTGCAGATTGCCTAGTAAGGTATAGTTGTACTGAATGTGCCATGTAGTGCGGTTGCATCGAGGACCCCATGTATAGAGGGAATCTTGCCTTTGGATTGTAACCCTATTACTATAGAGTAGAACTCCTACTGAACTCGTATTTTGCATAGAAAAAAAATGAAGAGAGCGCTCAAATGAGCTAGGTTACATACTAAACATTCGGGTTTTCCAAACCGTTTATGTATGGTTTTTTATAGGTTTTGTGTATCTTCTACGAGGTTCCGGTCCATTTTTATTTATTTCTTTACATATTTTTAAAGATATTTTATTATCCTATTTTGTGTTCAACTTTTGCAAAAACAAGTTCATTTTCCCAAAAGAAAACTACTACCTCTATAACTAAATCTAAGATGTTTTGGGCGCAAACTTTCAAAGAAAAAATGTCTTAAATTTAGTTATGGAGGTAGTATTTTTAAAAATATATGAGAAACCTTTTGCGTTTAAATTTTTTTAAGACAAATATAGTTTTTAAAAAAAATTCAAAATTTCAAAGTTGTTCATAATTTTTAAAAACTTCAGCAGAAGTTTTGGAAGATGTTCGTATGTTTTCAGAAAGAAAAATCTCAATTATTCACGAAATTTTGATTTGTTAAGCATTTGTTAAAACATAATAAAATGTTTTTTTCCTAGAAATAAATCCTAAAAACAACATAAAAACAAGAGCACTAGCTGTTGTAGTCTATGCTTGCCCCCAGTAAGGAGCCCTGTGCGATCGCTCTTTGTTTTGACGCAGAATGCAATACATATGACCTCCATAACCGAAACATCATGATCCGGTTTACTAATTTTTTGGGAACCTAAAAGAATAATTTTTGGGGGGGCTTTTGTTTCAGTTTTCTATGGTTTTTCAGTTTTCTGGGGTTTTCTCTTTTCCATTTTCACTTAACTATTTCTTTTTTATTACTTGATTGTTATTCTGATTTTTATATTCTTTTGGGTTCGTCTTTTCAGGTTTTCTTCCCTTTTTTACATTTAATTTATTTTTAACCTGTACTATAAATTGTTTTCCAATATGCACCGAATTGTTTTCATTTCAAACACACATTGCATATTTATTAAAATACATTGAAGATCTTTTAATATATAGTGAACTTTCTTAATATTGTTATTGGTTTTTAAATACACACTGAACATCTATTGAACATAGATTGAACATTTTAAATGTATGAAAACAATTTTTTAACATATCGTGCATATTATTAAATACATCCTAAGCATTTTTAGCATAGAGTGGGCATGTTTTAAGTACACATTGGATCTATTTTTAATGTACAAAGAAAAATTCACATGGCTTTATGATCAAGGTTATCTATGAACAATATTTGAATCTCCTTTGAATTCTTTTATGTATGATTTGTTATCTTTGCAAGTCTCTTCGAATTATGAGTTTGGTTTGGCCTACTAGATTGTTTTTTCTTGCAATGGGAGAAGTGCTTAGCTTTTGGTTCAATCTTGCGGTGTCCTTTCCCAGTGATAGCAGGGGCAGCAAGGCACATATTGTATTGTTGCCATCGAGGATAAAAATATGAGGTTTATATCATATTGCTTGAGTTTATCCCTCTATATCATGTCATCTTGCCTAATGCGTTACTCTGTTCTTATGAACTTAATACTCTAGATGCATACTGGATAGCGGTCGATGTGTGGAGTAATAGTAGTAGATGCAGAACCGTTTCGGTCTACTTGTCGCAGACGTGATGCCTATATACATGATCATGCCTAGATATCCTCATAATTATGCACTTTTTTATCAATTGCTTGACAGTAATTTGTTCACCCACCGTAATACTTATGCTATCTTGAGAGAAGCCACTAGTGAAACCTATGGCCCCTGGGTCTATTTTCCATCATATAAGTTTCTAATCTATTTTTACTTTGCAATCTTTACTTTCAATCTATATCATAAAAATACCAAAAATATTTATCTTATTATCGTTATCAGATCTCACTTTTGCAAGTGATCGTGAAGGGATTGACAACCATTTTATCGCGTTGGTTGCAAGGTTCTTATTTGTTTGTTAGGTACGAGGCGACTTGTGTGTAATCTCCTACTAGATTGATACCTTGGTTCACAAAAACTGAGGGAAATACTTACGCTACTTTATTGCATCACCCTTTCCTCTTCAAGGGAAAAACCAACACAAGCTCAAGAGGTAGCGAGATGGAAGGCACACCATCATCATCAACTCGATTTTTTATAAGAGTAGAGATGATAAGTTTGCTAACTACTAAAGTAAAGTAGAATTTGTCCATGTTATACAAGTAAATTAAGGTCATTGTTTATCATACGGGTAAGGTTGGACGAAGGATGGTAGGAACAAATGCTCCGCCTAGAGCATGTGGGTGTGAGATGGAGTCTTAATGTGTGCGTGTGTGTCTGGGGGGTGGGGGTGGGGGTGGGTGGGTGGGTGGGTGTGTGCGTGCGTGTGTGTGACACGCGGTCCTCGGTGGCCGATGTAATTTAAGTGTGCGTAGCTTCATCATAGAGAGATGATGTGTATGGTAGAGGCCACCAACGATGGGATGCGAGAGAGTAAAGGCCCGTAAAGAGGGAAGAGAAGGTGTGTTCACGTGAGAGGAGTCGACATCGAGAGAACGTGTTTGTTCGAGAGACACCGGGGAAGACTACTATATATCGATGGTGCATGTAGGCGGGAATTAAACGGAGGGATGGTCTTATTAGTTTTGGGGATATAGGGGAAGAGTGAGAGGGGGGGTAGCTAGGAGATTGTTAAATGTGAGTGTGTGTTTTACCCATCCAAACGGAAGTTATGTGCACACAAGAAGAGGACGATTTGATGTGGCATTAGGGTTGAGGGTAATTAACTATGTATGGAGACATAGAGACCTTGAACGTGCATGTGCGAGAGGTATACATGTATACGTGGATGTGTGTGTGTGCGCGCGCGTGCATGATCGAGATAAAAGAAAGAAGACATAAGTCATAAGATCAACGACATGGGAGAGACGGATCGATATGACAATATGCATGCATGTGAGAGTACAGGGAAGAAGGCCCGACAATTGAGCATGTGTTTTTGTCTTTAAGAGATAGTGGCGTGGGCTGGAGCATGCATCTATGGCGAGCAGAGGGAGTGAGACACTACGATTGTGCAAAAGAGATCAACCTATAAATGCATGTATGGAAAGACATATATAGTGTGGGTGATAGGAAGCAAGAGTGCGTGCGAGAAAGAAATGTTGACGGAGAAACTACAGATAGATACAAAGATGGAAATGCTAGCTAGAGGGACATCGGCTAGTTTGAGTGTTGGAGATGACCGTCGGGTGGTTCAGAGGGTGAAGTTATGTGTGTGTGAGAGAAAGATAAAAAGAGGGCACTTGACTGCATGTAGAGAGAAACATACATAGTGTGCGTGATAGGAAGCAAGAGTGAGGGCGAGAAAGAAGGTTGATGGAGAAACAGATAAATAGAAAGATAAAGATGCTAGCTAGTGTGCGTTAGAGATAGGAGTTGAGTGGATAAGAAGGCTGAGTTATGTGTGTGGGTGTGAGAGAGATGAAGAAAGGGTGCATGTGACTCACATACAAACAAATATCAGATAGAAATGAGATCCCGAGAGACGGAGTTTTGTGTCTGTGGGAGAGAAAGATATTTTACAACGAGAGTGATAGCTAGAGAGACATATGAGGGAATGCAAGATATCTCTAGGGAGAGAGTGTGTGTGTGAGCGACATACAAGAGAATGGTGGAGAGATATGAGACCCTAGGAGACAGAGTTTGTGTTTGTGTATGAGAAAGAGATATTTAAGAGGAAGAGTCGTAGCTTCTCATACCTAAGGAGCGAAAGACATCTCTGTGTGAGAGGGTGTGTGTGAGTGGCACACAGGGGAATAGTAGAGAGAAATGAGACCCCGGGAGACGAAGTTTGTGTTTGTGTGAGAGAAAGAGACTTCACATGGAGAATCATAGTTAGAGACACATAGCAGGGAGCGAGATATACTTAGAGAGAGATAGAGTGATGGAGGTCGAGGGAGAGAGTACCGTCAGTGTGTTACGAAGATAAAAGATCATTGTCGACATACAGGTAGCACGAGAGATACCCGAGAGACGATGAACGCGTATAGGTCTAGAGAGATACTCCTATATAAGCATGAGTGATAGCTATATGAGAAGAATATCTGGATTAAAGGGGATTCAAATATTTAAACTGGAGATCACGACATCGATAATATCATAACGCAAATTGGTGTATCAAACATGCATATTCATTTGAATTTGGGGACACGTGTAATGTTATATAGTTTATCAATATTAGTGATCCATAGATTCTTTAATTAGAGACAATGCATGGTTTATATGCAATTAATGTCTAAATAGGATTACACTATATGTTGCGTGTATGAAACACATTATACATGTTTGAGAAGTAAAAAAATAAAAACCCGCATGAAACACACATTAATTGGAGATAGTTAGCGAGGAATGCATACATTGGATTTCAACATAAAGTGGTTTCAAATGTTTGAAAATCCAAATTAAGATGGATTCAACCTTATGAATCTGAGTGAAGGAAATATGCCCTAGAGGCAATAATAAAGTTATTATTTATTTCCTTATATCATGATAAATATTTATTATACATGCTAGAATTGTATTAACCGGAAACATAATACATAGACAAACAGAGTGTCACTAGTATGCCTCTACTTGACTAGCTCGTTGATCGAAGATGGTTATGTTTCCTAGCCATTGACATGAGTTGTCATTTCATTAATGGGATAACATCATTAGGAGAATGATGTGATTGACATGACCCATTCCATTAGCTTAGCACCCGATCATTTAGTATGTTGCTATTGCTTTCTTCATGACTTATACATGTTCCTATGACTATGAGATTATGCAACTCCCGTTTACCGGAGGAACACTTTGTGTGCTACCAAATGTCACAACATAACTGGTGATTATAAAGGTGCTCTACAGGTGTCTCCGAAGGTACTTGTTGGGTTAGCGTATTTCGAGATTAGGATTTGTCACTCCGATTGTCGGAGAGGTATCTTTGGGCCCTCTCGGTAATGCACATGACTTAAGCCTTGCAAGCATTGCAACTAATGAGTTAGTTGCGAGATGATGTATTACGGAACGAGTAAAGAGACTTGCCGGTAACGAGATTGAACTAAGTATTGAGATACCGACGACCGAATCTCGGGCAAGTAACATACCGATGACAAAGGGAACAACGTATGTTGTTATACGGTCTAACCGATAAAGATCTTCGTAGAATATGTGGGAGCCAATATGAGCACCCAGGTTCCGCTATTGGTTATTGATCGGAGACGTGTCTCGGTCATGTCTACATAGTTCTCGAACCCGTAGGGTCCGCACGCTTAACGTTTCGATGACAGTTATACTATGAGTTTATATCTTTTGATGTACCGAAGGTTGTTCATAGTCCCGGATGTGATCACAGACATGACGAGGAGTCTCGAGATGGTCGAGACATGAAGATTGATACATTGGAAGCCTATGTTTGGATATCGGAAGTGGTCCGGGTGAAATTGTGATTTTACCGGAGTACCGGAGGGGTTACCGGAACCCCCCGGGGACTTAATGGGCCTTAGTGGGCCTTGGTGGAAGAGAGGAGAGGCGGCTAGGGCAAGGGACGCGCCCCCTCCCCCCTAGTCCGAATAAGACAAGGAGAGGGGGGCGGCGCCCCCCTTCCTTCTTCTCCTCCACCTCTTTCCCCTCTCTCTCCTAGTCCAACAAGGAAAAAGGGGGGAGTCCTACTCCCGGTAGGAGTAGGACTCCTCCTGGCGCGCCCCTCTCTAGGCCGGCCGCACCCCCCTTGCTCCTTTATATACGGGGGCAGGGGGCACCCCAGAGACACAACAATTGATCAAGTTGATCTTTTAGTCGTGTGTGGTGCCCCCTCCACCATAGTCCACCTCGATAATACTGTAGCGGTGCTTAGGCGAAGCCCTGCGTCGGTAGAACATCATCATCATCACCACGCCTTCGTGCTAACGAAACTCTCCCTCAACACTCGGCTGGATCGGAGTTCGAGGGACGTCATCGGGCTGAATGTGTGCTGAACTCGGAGGTGCCGTGCGTTCGGTACTTGATCGGTCGGATCGTGAAGACGTACGACTACATCAACCGCGTTGTGCTAACGCTTCCGCTTTCAGTCTACGAGGGTACATGGACAACACTCTCCCCTCTCGTTTCTATCCATCACCATGATCTTGCGTGTGCGTAGGAATTTTTTTGAAATTACTACGTTCCCCAACACTGAGGTCATGCCATTTGTAAACATTTGTAATCCATTTTCGATTGGAATAAAAGATCAACTTGATCAATTGTTGTGTAATGGATCATGCCCGAACAAAAATAGAATACAAACTGGATTCGAATTGAGTTGGCACGGTAAACGTGCACTCTTGCTCTGCAAAAAATTGAACGAAGCGGGGAAAGTCGCAGTAACCGCCCGAAACCAAAATCTGCGAGATGGAAATTACTGCCTATCCCTGCCACGCAAAGCCTATCGGCTCGATTTCTATAGGTTTCGATAGGGGTAGGTTTGTAATTTCACTCAAACATGACACAACCGCCTCTCACCCAGATTCATACACAGTGGGCGCCAAAACACAGTGTCTCCTCGGCCGAAATCGACTCCCTCCCAGATTCATACACGGTGGGCGCCAAAAACAAACTGTCGTCGGCAAATATTCGGTGTATGCGAGATTACCGTCCTATCCCCAACCGACTAATATTGCTGTGATGTAGGAAATTTTAAACAGGGGCTAAGTTTGTAAATTTCCTCACATTTGAGACAAGCGCGCCCTGAAGACATGGTTCCCCTTCCTCTCTCCCTCCATTTCCCCATTTGCACTCCGTGGGCGCCAAAACACCCTCTCCACCCCAGCCTCCTCCGTCCGCCACCCCATCCACCGCCGTCCTCCTTCACCATGCCAGAGCTGATACCCCGACGCCGTCGGCCATTACAAGAGATCGACCTCTCTCATCCACGGCTTCGGGCTGGGATCCTTGCATCCCGTCCTCTCGCTTCATCCCTGCCGCCGTCTACCTTGCCGGCGCTGCTCCCATGACCGTCTCGTCCATCGTGCCCCGCCGCCACCGTCTACCCTCCTAGATCTGCTTCCACGCCACTGACAGCCATCGCTACCGCAACACCGTCAAATTCTCAGCAGATGCATACACGGCGCCGCACCAGAGGCGGTACTCTTTCGTATCTGCTCAACTTATTTATCGCAGCAAGAAAATAGATTGCCACTGCTTTACTTTGATTTCTTGTCCATCTACTTGTTAGTTGAAAGCAAACATTGGTTGCGAAGTTGCCTTTGTCCGGTCTGCACCTTCAGATCCGCCATGGCATGCTCAACACTATACTCACAATGCTTATGGTTTTCCCCTTTTATATTCCACACTAGTTAAATGACAGTAGACTAAATTTCAAAATTGGGTCAGTCGATTTTTGAGAGCTCACAGGAGTTCGCCTGTGTGAAGGAAGGGGCTTGGGTGGGGATGGTGGTTGTGGGGGGCGGTGGTGGGGCCTCGTCGAACGAACAAAACTCGACGCGGGTGGGGGCGGGGGTGGCAGAGGAACACAGGCGGTGGGGGCCGGTGGTTCGACCGGAGGCCGGTGCGGTGTTCTGTATGGGAAGCACAGTATGTTCCTTGTCAGGAAGGGGAGCAGGGACATCTGCAGTCGACACCTCTATTGGGCCGGTTCTGCTAAACGATTTCGCACTTCGAGTTGGTCTACCATAATACCCTGGAAATGGTGGGAGTCGTGCGGTCTTTGATATACTAAACTGATAGTAACAGTTGTGCGCCTTCAGATGAATAGAGCTGGCCTGTAGGTGATCGATAGGCTGCATATTAGTAGCGGCAAAACCCTATGTTTTCCAGCCAGTTCCGCTTTCCCGATTTATTTATGGTGGTTATGGTGTACCCCTATTATCTACACTATGATCTGCCTACTGGCTCTGCGCTCTCGTTATCATGGTTTGGCAATAAAGTTTCTATACGGTATATTATGAACCTATCATCTGCCAACTATCCTTACATCTGGGCCCCCCAATAGGGAGCCTATTTTTTGTGTAGTTGTGCCAGATTATATTAATCTACTCACCATATTACAGCACACATGGGCTCTCTCATCAGAATCCAGTGATAGCACACAAGGGTACACTTTGCAGCTTATTTTCCCTTGTCCTCCATTTTTCTACACATCAGATCTACATTTACTCTAGCCAAAATATTGAATAAAACCAATGTTACTGAAGAAGTTTAGCTCCGCATTGCTCTTGTCAGTGCCTTGTGCATGTATGCTGTATTTACATTTGTACTCTGCATCTTAAGTTAAATAATCGCCATTTGTTCCTATATTTTCGCATCTATATTTACTCTTAACAAAATGTAGAATAAAGGCAATACTCTTGAAGAAGAGTGTGAGGTAAACTTCTTGAATTGCCCCCCCCCCCTGTGACGCCCCCAATTCAATCGTACACTAATCATGCACGCAATTGTGTACGATCAAGATCAGGGACTCACGGGAAGATATCACAACACAACTCTAAAACATAAATAAGTCATACAAGCGTCATAATACAAGCCAGGGGCCTCGAGGGCTCGAATACAAGTGCTCGATCATAAACGAGTCAGCAGAAGCAACAATATCTGAGTACAGACATAAGTTAAACAAGTTTGCCTTAAGAAGGCTAGCACAAACCGGGATACATATCGAAAGAGGCGCAGGCCTCCTGCCTGGGATCCTCCTAAACTACTCCTGGTCGTCGTCAGCAGCCTACACGTAGTAGTAGGCACCCTCGGTGTAGTAGGGGACATCATCGATGGTGGCATCTAGCTTCGGGGCTCCAACCTCTGGTTGCGACAACCAGGTAAAAAGAAAAGGGGGAAAAGAGGAAGAAAAGCAATCGTGAGTACTCATCCAAAGTACTCGCAAGCAAGGAGCTACACTACATATGCATGGGTATATGAGTAAAGGGCCATATCGGTGGACTGAATTGCAGAATGCCAGAATAAGAGGGGGATAGCTAATCCTGTCGAAGACTACGCTTCTGGCAGCCTCCATCTTGCAGCATGTAGAAGAGAGTAGACGGTAAGTTCACCAAGTAGCATCACATAGCATAATCCTACCCAGCGATCCTCCCCTCGTCGCCCTATGAGAGAGTGACCACCGGGTTGTATCTGGCACTTGGAAGGGTGTGTTTTATTAAGTATCCGGTTCTAGTTGTCATAAGGTCAAGGTACAACTCCAAGTCGTCCTGTTATCGAAGATCACGACTATTCGAATAGATTAACTTCCCTGCAGGGGTGCACCACATTACCCGACACGCTTGATCCCATTTGGCCGGACACACTTTCCTGGGTCATGCCCGGCCTCGGAAGATCAACACGTCGCAGCCCCACCTAGGCACAACAGAGAGGTCAGCACGCCGGTCTAAACCTAAGCGCACAGGGGTCTGGGTCCATCGCCCTTAGCACACCTGCACGTTGCGAACGCGGCCGGAAGCAGAACTAGCCCCCTTAATACAAGAGCAGGCTTACGTTCCAATCCGGCGGGCGCCGCTCAGTCGCTGACGTCACGAAATGCTTCGGCTGATACCACGACGCCAGTTGCCCATATCTTGTCCCACGTGGCGGTTAGTGCGTATAAGGTCAACGACCCAACTCAGATCAAATACCAAGATCTCGTTAAGCGTGTTATTATGAAATAACCGCGGACGCCGACCAGGGCCAGGCCCACCTCTCTCCTAGGTGGTCTCAACCTGCCCTGTCGCTCTGCCACAAAGATCAACACAGAGGGCCGTCGGGAAAGTATGTCCTTTCAGCCCCCAATCCGTGAATCACTTGCGGGTACTCCTGGAGCTGACCCGACTTTAGTCACCACATCTATCATGTATAAAGTATATAGTATATACCCGTGACCACCTCCCGAGTGATCACGGCCCGATAGTATAGCATGGCAGATATACAAGAATGTAGGGCCACTGATGGATCACTAGCATCTTATACTAAGCATTAGGATAGTAGGTAAAGGTATCAACAATTGTAGCAACAATGATAGGCTATGCAGCAGAATAGGATTAACCGAAAGTAGTAACATGCTACACTACTCTAATGCAAGCAGTAGAGAGAGAATAGGCGATATCTGGTGATCAAAGGGGGGGCTTGCTGAACGAAATATGCCCTAGAGGCAATAATAAAGTTATTATTTATTTCCTTATTTCATGATAAATGTTTATTATTCATGCTAGAATTGTATTAACCGGAAACATGATACATGTGTGAATACATAGACAAACAGAGTGTCACTAGTATGCCTCTACTTGACTAGCTCGTTGATCAAAGATGGTTATGTTTCCTAGCCATAGACATGAGTTGTCATTTGATTAACGGGATCACATCATTAGGAGAATGATGTGATTGACATGACCCATTCCATTAGCTTAGCACCCGATCGTTTAGTATGTTGCTATTGCTTTCTTCATGACTTATACATGTTCCTATGACTATGAGATTATGCAACTCCCGTTTACAAAAGGAACATTTTGTGTGCTACCAAACGTCACAACGTAACTGAGTGATTATAAAGGTTCTCTACAGCTGTCTCCAAAGTTACATGTTGGGTTGGCGTATTTCGAGATTAGGATTTGTCACTCCGATTGTCGGAGAGGTATCTCTGGGCCCTCTCGGTAATGCACATCACATAAGCCTTGCAAGAATTGCAACTAATGAGTTAGTTGTGAGATGATGTATTACGGAACGAGTAAAGAGACTTGCCGGTAATGAGATTGAACTAGGTATTGAGATACCGACGATCGAATCTCGGGCAAGTAACATACTGATGACAAAGGGAACAACGTATGTTGTTATGCGGTCTGACCGATAAAGATCTTCGTAGAATATGTAGGAGCCAATATGAGCATCCAGGTTCCGCTATTGGTTATTGACCGGAGACGTGTCTCGGTCATGTCTACATTGTTCTCGAACCCGTAGGGTCCGCACGCTTAAGGTTTCGATGACAGTTATATTATGAGTTTATGAGTTTTGATGTACCGAAGGAGTTCGGAGTCCCGGATGAGATCGGGGACATGACGAGGAGTCTCGAAATGGTCGAGACATAAAGATCGATATATTGGACGACTATATTCGGACACCGGAAAGGTTCCGAGTGGTTCGGGTATTTTTCGGAGTACCGGGGAGTTACGGGAATACGGGGGAAGAAGTATATGGGCCTTATTGGGCTTTAGGGGAGAGGGAGAGGCAGGCCGCGCGCCCCCCCATTGATTAGTCCGAATTGGACTAGGGGGAGAGGCGGCACCCCCTCCTTCCTTCTCTTCCCTCTTCCCCTTCCTTATCTCCTACTCCTACTACTTGGAAGGACTCCTAGTTGGACTAGGAAAGGGGGAATCCTACTCCCGGTGGGAGTAGGACTCCCCTAGGGCACGCCATAGAGAGGGCCGACCCTCCCCTCCTCCACTCCTTTATATACGGGGGCAGGGGGCACCCCATAGACACACAAGTTGATCTTCATGATCGTTCTCTTAGCCGTGTGCGGTGCCCCCCTCCACGATAATCCTCGATAATATTGTAGCGGTGCTTAGGCGAAGCTCTGCGACGGTAGACACTACAAGAAACTTGTTAATACAAGACGACCCTTGTCCATCACGGATCAGCCAAAAACTGTCATGCGTGTCCCTCCATGACGGATCTAAAATCCGTCATGTATATCGCGTCATAATTTAACATCGTACCTTCCATGACGGTTCTTGCCTGTCATGGATCTGCCACAGGCCTGCCAAGCCCAAACTAGGGTGTGACGGAAAAAACCCGTCATCGAATTACATATCTAAAAGCAACAAGTAGCCTACGTGGATCTGACGTGGAGGCAAACATGGCCATGTATTAACAAGCCCAATTCCATTCCATTCGAACACATTAGCCTCTTTTTTAGTCCAGCCCGCTTTCTCAATTCATCACAATTTACAAAAGACCACCAAATTATTTTCATTCAGAAAAATAACATTTGTTCACAAGACAATACAGATTTCCAACTATCAGTCTGGCTTCAAATACAAACCTTAGAGAGTTGCTATCTGACGCGCGCGCGTTTCAGCGGCCGATTTCAGACATGCCCTATTCTTTCCTGTTTTGGTTAATTGAGGGGGCTAAGTGCCATGCGCCCGGGCCCCCACCGTTGGAATCAGGGGGGAGAGAAGATTAGGATTGAGCGCTCTAGCGGTCGGTCGCATAGGAGTAAATCCGCAAACCTTAATATGAAATATCACAAGCATATCTAGAAAAAGCTATAAGCATCTTTTTTTGTAAAAAATCGAGTAACATGACTTCATTGAAAATCCACTGCTAGCTAATTTTAATCTCCAACACTAACCCACCAGAACACTACACCACCACCAGTTCCAGACAGCTATTCTGACCCAAGTAATTCCTGCTAAAAAACCTTCAATCTCTAGTAACACGAACTAACTTCCAAACCTGCATAGAATCAAAAACAGATACAAAATTACAATAAGTTATAACAGCCAGCTCCCATACAATATAATGTAGTTCATAGTTAACAAAACATGAAAATAGTAATACTGGAGGCATACTTTCCATCCATTAAAGGTAATTCTGTCAATAAACTTGCTTTCTACATGTCATATAAAATAAAACAACTCGAAGAAAAGACCATTTTAGTCAATTAAATGATCCACTTGGTGATCTTATTATGCTAAGAGTAGACTTCTTTACAAAGACCAAATATTCGCGAGCATCAGAATACTTCAGTTAAGCAAGATGAACCCAATGGTTAAAATTTATTCTGATGCTTTCATACCACAACCTTCACATCTAGATTAACTACACTGGGAATTGTGAAGAACAGCAACATATGTTGGAAAAAAAGCATGCATTCT
>NC_057806.1:25540767-25561282 GCF_018294505.1 Triticum aestivum
CCTGATTATTGTCTTTACAATAAAATGAGTACAAGGGTAAGTATTTTAAAAAAGGGCACACGACAATAAAGAATTGAGATAGAGCAGATGTTCAAATTTTATACATGCCACTTCCTGACTATTGTCTTTACAATAAAATGAGTACAAGGGTAAGTATTTCAAAAAAGGGTACACGACAATGAGCCAACCCTACGTAACCATTAGTTAATGATATGCAATAAATATTAACATGATTTTCTAAATGAATCTCAGTTTCTTTCTTTAAAGAGCCCTCACATGAAAATGCAATAAATAAATAATTCAAGGGAATATAACTAGATCTTTTTTTCTGTAGTTCTGGTTGTATACATAACATTTTAGTTTAACTTGGCACAACCTTGATTAATTATTATTTCTAGTAGGCTTTCACCAATGACATGGTGTGAATAATACCAAGAAATAGAGAAAATGCTAGTAGTAACACTGAAATTTTGAGACTGAACAAATGCACTATATAGCAGATCAAACACTCTTAAATATGAAGCGAAAATAATGTTCCATCTATTAGTGACTTGGTACAATACTGTGTACACACATTTCCATCACTCCTTCAGATTGCAATACTGTGTACGCGCATTTCCGAAAATACAATAGTACAAAATCCATCACCTCTGTTGTAATAAGCGAAAAAACTAAGCATCAGTTAAACAAAAGGATTATTTGTACACCTATATTAAGAAGTCAGGTAATAAGTGAATAAGAAATCCCAGGTAGATGCTTCATAATTCACATCACATTTGCATACTGCAAATCGGGAGATTCAGACGTTTATGATAAAAAAATCACAGAAAGTAACAAGCAGCTAATTACGTTTTCTGACTACAGGCCAGGCCATCGATATTCACAACATCTGGGTACTTACTATAAATTCGTAGGAGGCATGGAGCAGCCTTCTTTCTGAATACAGGCCGGCAGCTACCTGAAATATGATGGGATGTTTCATTAGTCTAATGGCTAAAATCAGATGACAGGAAAAGATGTGTGAAATACTGTCCACTTATAAGAAGTTCTGGGCACATCAATTACCAATGCATGTTACCATGGAAACGGGGGAACGTATTGTGTTAAGCTAGCAGTAACCATGGATGCAAAAATCAGATGCAACATGATCTAATTTCAGATCTAGTGTCCGTAAACAACATCAGCCATACTCACCTTGCGTATCTACCGCCGTGCACATGCAGCGCAGCCGCCCTGGTCCTTGAGCTTGGTAATCACACCGATCTGCCTCAAGCACCGTGGTCGCCACAGTCCAGCCAATGGGGGGAGCGCACCAAGCAACCATCCACGAGGCGGAGAGGGCGCGAAGCGGCGCTGTGTGCATCAGAGAGGAGCTGCTGGAGACGCGCCGACGATGGATGCGAAGCCGCAGCCGAAACCCTAGCCACGAGATTGGGTTCGCGGGCAAGCACCGGAGACCAGGAGCGGTGGATCCAGCCGGACTGGAGGTTGGAGGGGTCATAGTCTCATAGACCAGCTCGTGAGCGCGCTGCACGGTGGCGGACGTCGACGGGACCTTCGGGCGCTGGCCATGGCGTGAGGTGTCGCACGAGAGAGAGAGAGATGGATTTCCAGAGTGATTGATGGGTGGGAGTGCGACGGATCTGGCAGCTGCCAGCGCTGCGAGGTGAGAGGAGGTGAGGGGAGGGCCGGCGGCGATCTGTGGGAGGAGGTAGGAAAAGAGGTGGTGGATGGTGGGTGGTGGGTGGCGGCTAGGAGATGATGGGGGAATCAAGAGGGGATGCGGAGGAGGGGCAGAGAGCAGTGGGCTGAGGAGGAGGGTTCTAGGGTTAGGCTTTTATACGGGCAATAGTTACCCGTGCTTTAGCGGGCTTGCATGGGCTTGT
Organism: Triticum aestivum; assembly: GCF_018294505.1. Taxonomy (NCBI): domain Eukaryota; kingdom Viridiplantae; phylum Streptophyta; class Magnoliopsida; order Poales; family Poaceae; genus Triticum; species Triticum aestivum. Next base: position 25,542,654 of record NC_057806.1, read on the forward strand.
GGGGCTCTAGTAGGTCGTCCATGACAATTTTTGGAAACGTCAACAGAAATCCGTCATGCATTAACAGATTTCTTGTAGTGAGAACATCAAGATCGTCACCACACCGTCGTGCTGACTGAACTCATCCCCGACACTTTGCCGGATCGGAGTCCGGGGATCGTCATCGAGCTGAACGTGTGCTAGAACTCGGTGGTGCCGTAGTTTCGGTGCTTGGATCGGTCGGATCGGGAAGATGTACGACTACTTCCTCTATGTTGCGTCAACGCTTCCGCTTCGGTCTACGAGGGTACGTAGACAACACTCTCCCCTCTCGTTGCTATGCATCACCATGATCTTGCGTGTGCGTAGGAATTTTTTTGAAATTACTACGTTCCCCAACAGTGGTATCAGAGCCTAGGTTTTATGCGTTGATGTTATATGCACGAGTAGAACACAAGTGAGTTGTGGGCGATATAAGTCATACTGCTTACCAGCATGTCATACTTTGGTTCGGCGGTATTGTTGGATGAAGCGGCCCGGACCGACATTACGCGTACGCTTACGCGAGACTGGTTCTACCGACGTGCTTTGCACACAGGTGGCTGGCGGGTGTCAGTTTCTCCAACTTTAGTTGAACCGAGTGTGGCTACGCCCGGTCCTTGCGAAGGTTAAAACAGCACCAACTTTACAAACTATCGTTGTGGTTTTGATGTGTAGGTAAGATTGGTTCTTGCTAAGGCCGTAGCAGCCACGTAAAATTTGCAACAACAAAGTAGAGGACGTCTAACTTGTTTTTGCAAGGCATGTTGTGATGTGATATGGTCAAGACATGATGCTAAATTTAATTGTATGAGATGATCATGTTTTGTAACCGAACTATCGGCAAATGGCAGGAGCCATATGGTTGTCGCTTTATTGTATGCAATGCAATCACCCTGTAATGCTTTACTTTATCACTAAGCGGTAGCGATAGTCGTAGAAGCATAAGATTGGCAAGACGACAACGATGCTACGATGGTGATCAAGGTGTCGCGCCGGTGACGATGGTGATCATGACGGTGCTTCAAAGATGGAGATCACAAGCACAAGATAATGATGGCCATATCATATCACTTATATTGATTGCATGTGATATTTATCTTTTATGCATATTATCTTGCTTTGATTGACGGTAGCATTATAAGATGATCTCTCACTAAATTATCATAGTAAAAGTGTTCTCCCTGAGTATGCACCATTGCAAAAGTTCTTCGTGCTGAGACACCACGTGATGATCGGGTGTGATAGGCTCTACGTTCAAATACAACGGGTGCAAAACAGTTGCACACGCGGAATACTCAGGTTTAACTTGACGAGCCTAGCATATAACAGATATGGCCTCGGAACACGGAGACCGAAAGGTCGAGCGTGAATCATATAGTAGATATGATCAACATAATGATGTTCACCATTGAAACTACTCCATCTCACATGATGATCGGACATGGTTTAGTTGATTTGGATCATGTGATCACTTAGAGGATTAGAGGGATGTCTATCTAAGTGGGAGTTCTTAAGTAATATGATTAATTGAACTTTAATTTATCATGAACTTAGTCCTGGTAGTATTAGCATATCTATGTTGTAGATCAATAGCTCGCGCTGTTGCTTCCATGTGTTTATTTTGATATGTTCCTAGAGAAAATTGTGTTGAAAGATGTTAGTAGCAATGATGCGGATTGGATCCGTGATCTGAGGTTTATCCTCATTGCTGCACAGAAGAATTATGTCCTTGATGCACCGCTAGGTGACAGACCTATTGCAGGAGCAGATGCAGACGTTATGAACGTTTGGCTAGCTAAATATGATGACTACTTGATAGTTTAGTGCACCATGCTTAACGGCTTAGAATCGGGACTTCAACGACGTTTTGAACGTCATGGAGCATATGAGATGTTCCAGGAGTTGAAGTTAATATTTCAAGCAAATACCCGAGTTGAGAGATATGAAGCCTCCAGCAAGTTCTATAGCTAAAAGATGGAGGAGAATCGCTCAACTAGTGAGCATGTGCTCAGATTGTCTGGGTACTACAATCGCTTCAAGTGGGAGTTAATCTTCCAGATAAGATAGTGATTGACAGAATTCTCTAGTCACCATCACCAAGTTAGTACAACTTTGTGATGAACTATAGTATGCAAGGGATGACAAAAACGACTCCCGAGCTTTTCGTGATGATGAAATCGATGAAGGTAGAAATCAAGAAAGATCATCAAGTGTTGATGGTTGACAAGATCACTAGTTTCAAGAAAAGGGCAAAAGGAAAAAAGGGGAACTTCAAGAAAAACAGCAAGCAAGTTGCTGCTCAAGTGAAGAAGCCCAAGTCTGGTCCTAAGCCTGAGACTAAGTGCTTCTACTGCAAAGGGACTAGTCATTGGAAGAGGAACTACCCCAAGTGATTGGCGGATAAGAAGGATGGCAAAGTGAACATAAGTATATTTGATATACATGTTATTGATGTGTACTTTACTAGTGTTTATAGCAACCCCTCAGTATTTGATACTAGTTCAGTTGCTAAGATTAGTAACTTGAAATGGGAGTTGCAGAATAAACAGAGACTAGTTAAGGGTGAAGTGACGATGTATGTTGGAAGTGGTTCCAAGATTGATATGATCATCATCACACACTCCCTATACTTTCGGGATTAGTGTTGAACCTAAATAAGTGTTATTTGGTGTTTGCGTTGAGCATGAATATGATTTGATCATGTTTATTGTAATACAGTTATTCATTTAAGTAAGATAATAAATTGTTGTTCTGTTTACATGAATAAAACCTTATATGGTTACACACCTAATGAAAATAGTTCATTGGATCTTGATCGTAGTGATACACATATTCATAATATTGAAGCCAAAAGATGCAAAATTAATAATGATAGTGCAACTTATTTGTGGCACTGCCGTTTAGGTCATATTGGTGTAAAGCGCATGAAGAAAATCCATGCTGATGGAATTTTGGAATCACTTGATGCTTGCGAACCATGCCTCATGGGCAAGATGACTAAGACTCCGTTCTCCGGAACAATGGAGCGAGCAACTGACTTATTGGAAATAATAAATACTGATGTATGCGGTCCAATGTGTGTTGAGGCTCACGGCGGGTATCATTATTTTCTGACCTTCACAGATGATTTGAGTAGATATGGGTATATCTACTTGATGAAACATAAGTCTGAAACATTTGAAAAGTTCAAAGAATTTTAGAGTGAAGTGGAATATCATCGTGACAAGAAAATAAAGTTTCTACGATCTGATCGCGGAGACAAATATTTGAGTTACGAGTTTGGTCTTCAATTAAACCAATGTGGAATAGTTTCACAAATTCGTGTCACCTGGAACACCACAGCATAATGGTGTGTCTGAACGTCATAACCGTACTTTATTGGATATAGTGCAATCTATGATATTTCTTACCGATTTACCACTATAGTTTTGGGGTTATGCATTAGAGACAGCTGCATTCACGTTAAAAAGGGGCACCATCTAAGTCCGTTGAGACGACACAATATGAACTGTGGTTTGGCAAGAAACCAAAGTTGTCATTTCTTAAAGTTTGGGGTTGCAATGTGTAGGATCTAGAAGTAGGTGTGTCTAGAGGGGGGGTGATTAGACACTTAGTGCTAAAGTTGCAATTTTAAGCTTTTCGGTTTGAGTGGAGTTTTAGGCACAATTTCAACATACACAATACATATCAAGCAAGCATGCAAAGAGTATATGAGCAGCGGGATGTAAAGCATGCAACTTGCGAGAATGTAAAGGGAAGGGTTTGGAGAATTCAAATGCAATTGGAGACACGGATGTTTTTCCCGTGGTTCGGATAGGTGGTGCTATCCTACATCCACGTTGATGGAGACTTCAACCCACGAAGGGTAACGGTTGCGCGAGTCCACGGAGGGCTCCACCCACGAAGGATCCACGAAGAAGCAACCTTGTCTATCCCACCATTCAGGATGGGAATGGGCCGACCCGGCCCTGGCCTTGGACCTGGCCCTCATGGTCTTAAGGCCAATTTATGAGGCCACGGGTCGACCCATTTTTAAAATGCCAGTGGCCTTGTTGGCCCGATGGGGTATCTTGGGTCGGCCCAAATTCTAGATGTTATCTACTATCGCAGGATTGCCTCAAAAAAATCTACTATCATAGGTAATCAGATACGTCGATTAAAAAAAAGGTAATCAGATATGTTGCACCTATGGGTGCATGCATACGCAAGGCCGCACTCACACGTGTCGCCCGGCCCGGCCATGTCCGCGCGCACGATGCGGACTTGCTAGCAGATCCTACATGCATGCATGTTACACGTTCAAAGGAATTAGCTAGCTGAACTTCAAAAAAATTGGAATTAGCTAGCTACGCCCACGGGCACTAACGAACTAACTAACATCTCCACTACAACAAAACACATGCATGCCCAAGTAACTACTCCCTCCGTTGCAAAATAATTGTCTTTCTAGCCATCTCAAATGGACTACAACATACGGATGTATGTAGACATGTTTTAAAATGTAGATTCACTCATTTTGCTCCGTATGTAGTCACTTGTTGAAATCTCTAGAAAGACAATTATTTAGGAACGGAGGGAGTAGTACGTAGCTGCTAACTCACGCCTCAGTGGTGGGTCGACCCTACTGACCCATTGGGTCAGTCGGTGCTGGCTCCATTGACCCAACTATGGGTTCGAGGCCGATCCACACGGCCCATTGGCCTTGATTTTTTGGGCTGGGTCAGTGACCCAGCGGGCCGACCCGGCCCATTCCCATCCTGACCCACCATGGCCATCGCCCACGAAGGACTTGCCTCACTAGCGGTAGATCTTCATGAAGTAGGCGATCTCCTTGCCCTTACAAACTCCTTGGTTCAACTCCACAATCTTGTCGGAGGCTCCCAAGTGACACCTAGCCAATCTAGGAGACACCACTCTCCAAGAAGTAACAAATGGTGTGTTGATGATGAACTCCTTGCTCTTGTGCTTCAAATGATAGTCTCCCCAACACTCAACTCTCTCTCACAAGATTTGGATTTGGTGGAAAGAAGATTTGAGTGGAAAGCAACCTGGGGAAGGCTAGAGATCAAGATTCATATGGTAGGAATGGAATATCTTGGCCTCAACACAAGGGTAGGAAGTTCTCTCTCAGAACATATGAGTTGGAAGTGTAGATGTGTTCTGATGGCTCTCTCCACGAGTGAAGAGGAGGTGGAGGGGTATATATAGCCTCCACACAAAATCCAACCATTACACACAATTTACCAATCTCGGTGGGACCGAATCAACAAACTCGGTCGGACCGAAATAGTAAACCTAGTGACTGTTAGAGATTTTCGGTGGGACTGACATGCAACTCGGTAGGACCGATATGATTAGGGTTTGGGCATAACGTAATCTAGGTGAGACCGATTACACAAACTCGGTGAGACCGATTTGGTAATTAGCTAACCAGAGAGTTGGTCAGGCAAACTCGGTGGGACCGATTACAAAACTCGGTTGGACCGATTTTGGTAATGAGTTAACCAGAGAGTTTGCATTGTAATCTCGGTAGTACCGATTGCCTAAACTCGGTGAGACCGATTTTGGTAATGGACATACACAGTGAGATTACAACACCATCTCGGTGAGACCAAGATCCCTATCGGTAGAACCGATTTGCTAGGGTTTGGCAGTGGCTTATGACATGTGAAACTCGGTGGCGCCGGATAGAAAGAATCAGTAGGTCCGAGTTTGACTTTGGGTTTAGGTCATATGTGGAAGTGGGAAAGTACCTAAGGGTTTTGGAGCATATCATCAAGCACATGGAGCAAAAGGCTCATTAAGCAACACCTCATCCCTCCTTGATAGTATTGGCTTTTCCTATGGACTCAATGTGATCTTGGATCACTAAAAGTGTAAAATGAAGAGTCTTGAGTTTGAAGCTTTAGCCAATCCTTTGTCCTTAGCATCTTGAAGGAGTTCCCACAACATTTAGTCCATGCCACTCCATTGTTGAACTTATCTGAAACATACTAGATAAAAGTGTTAGTCCAACAAGAGATATGTTGACATTAATTACCAAAACCACCTGGGGAGCACTTGTGCTTTCAATCTCCCCCTTTTTGGTAATTGATGGCAACATACATCAAAGCTTTAGATAAAGATACAAGGAATGGCAAGTAAAGCTTTGGAAGAACATGTAACAAACATAGGCTCCCCTATGTGTATGCAATCATGTGAATATGAAATATAGAAGCATGTGAGAGCATAATCATGACAGAGTAAGCAATGTGTTACATGTATTTTGGCCATATGCATCAGAGCAAAAGATTATTAAGAGAAATACCTTCATGCTTATGAGTTCTTCTTGCAAACAGTATGTACAAAAGCAAGAATTCCTCATACTCATGATTTTGATGCATATACTTACCTTGTAGTCTTGAGTTGGCTTAGGATGGAATGAACCTGCATAAACAAGGTTAGATAACACAGGTACATCCACTAGCCAGAGCAAACCAAAAGAGACCACAAGAATACCAAGACTGGGATGACATGTAGAGAGTGAGTACAAGGTACCACATTAGATTAGACATGTCCCCAAGAGTAAAGATATGCAATGAATTTGAATGATTTCTTTCCCTTAGATGTCTTGCTCCCCCTGAATTTGACATGGGATATTGGGAGAACATAGGGAACAGAAAATCAGAGCTGAAAGATATGAATGAATAGAACTTAATGCAAATGAGCACATATAAACATGTCTTCCCCCAAAAAGACATGTGGCATCTCTCCGTTTGAACATCAAGCATCTGGGATCCTTGAGTATTCTCTCCCCCTAGAGATCTCTTTCTCCCCCTTAATACTTTCTCTCTCTTTCCCCCTGATGATAAGCTTTGATGTGATCTCTCTCTCTCCCTTTGACATCAATTTCCAAGAAGGTTTTTCTGGAATCCATCGAATAGGTTTGGTCCTTGAGACTCAGCACAAAGAAATGGATAAAACTGTGATGCTTGTAGAGGACAAGATTCATTGAGTGGAGCTGGTTCAGAAGAAATATAGAATAAGTGGCAAACTATTTTTCTCGTTGCAAAATCGGTGACACCGAGTGGCATGTTTCGGTGGTACCGAAGGGATTCGGTTGGACCGAAAATTACAATTCGGTGAAACTGAGTTCATCACAGAGAAAACACTTGTCACCTCAGCTCACTAGTAAAATAAGATCTCACAAGGATTTGCAATGAATTAACTGAAGGATTTGCAAGGAATTTGATGCAGAAATATGTAGAACAAAGAATCAAAGAAAATGGAAGTTCTAGATGAAGTTTTTTTTTTGAAAAAGAGGGAAACAAATATGCAAGGGACAAATGCAATAACAAAAGAACACAAGAGAACTTCATCTAGAATTGGGCGGTGACATAGTCACCTATGTTAGAGTATATTGACTTAGGGGTCAAGTGAGATCACTTGATCATGGGTCATACTCATCGTTTAAGCTCAAAATGGGGTTACCATTTTTCGTTTAAGCATTTTGATGTATTCTCATCTTGTTGAGTTGCTTTGACTCATGACTTGGAATAAAGCTTCTCTAAGATGGAATATCATACCTTGGGTGGTGGTTTGGGTCTTGCTCATGTAGTTGAACTTGTGTGGGTGCTCGAAGTTGATGTAGCTCATCAAGAGTTGGTAGCACCACTTGGAATTTGAGTTCATCTACCTACATGGGTTAGTTCTTGCAAGGAAAATCACTTTTATATCCAAAAATGACAATCATGAAACTCAACATAGAATGTGTCAAAGGATATGTTTGAATGGTTTCGTGCTTCCTTGTCTTCAACCACCGTTGTGTAGAGACTTGGTGATGTAGAGATTGCTCAAGATGTGAGTGAGTTGCAATCTCATAGAATTAGATTCAACCAAGTACCTACATGGGTTAGATAACATGCAAGGTACAAATATATCCAAGACATAAGATAGTCATCACAAGAGATATATCAAGGATTAGTCATAAGCTCATGTCTTGCATGTATCCAATGGAGTTTCTACTCCAAGTTCGAAGCATCAATGATATTCAATTCTCCTCTCAACCTGCAAAACACTTTCTCATCAAGTGGTTTAGTGAATATATCCGCTAATTGCTTATCGGTGCGAACATGCTTAAGATCAATGTCACCCTTAGCAACGTGATCTCGAATGAAATGATGATGAACTTCAATGTGCTTAGTTCGAGAATGTTGTACAGTATTATGACCAATTTTAATGGCACTTCCATTGTCACAAAGCAATGGAACATGTTTCACATAGACCCCATAATCTTTAAGAGTTTGGGTTATCCAAAGTAATTGAGCACAACATGAACCAGCGGCAATGTATTCCGCTTCGGCGGTAGATAAGGATACCGAGTTTTGTTTCTTGGAGGACCAAGACACAAGAGATCTACCAAGAAACTGACAAGTACCCAAAGTGGACTTTCTATCAACCTTGTCTTCGGCATAATCCGAGTCGGAATAGCCAACAAGATCAAAAGTGGACCTCTTAGAATACCAAATGCCAAAATTTGGTGTATGGATTAAGTATCTCACTATCCTTTTCACGGCCTTAAGATGACATTCTTTAGGAGCATCGTGATATCGTGCACACATGCACACACTTAGCATAATATCGGGACGTGAGGCACATAGGTATAACAATGAACCAATCATAGAGCGATAAACCTTTTGATCAACCGGTTCACCATCTTTGGTCAAATCATTATGTCCACTAGTAGGCATGGGTGTAGGCATACCTTTGCATTCTTGCATATTGAACTTCTTGAATAAGTCTTTGGTGTACTTCGTTTGAGAGATAAATGTACCTTCCTTAGTTTGCTTGATTTGCAAACCGAGAAAGAATTTGAGTTCACTCATCATAGACATCTCAAACTTCTTCGACATTAGCTTTCCAAACTTTTCACTAAAAAGAGGGTTAGTTGAACCAAATATGATATCATCAACATAAATTTGGCATACAAATAGTTCTCCATTAACCCTTTTAGTAAAAAGCGTGGAATCAATCTTTCCAATTTCAAAACCACTTGCAATAAGGAACTTGGTCAAGCATTTATACCATGCTCTAGGAGCTTGTTTAAGACCATAAAGGGCTTTGTGAAGTTTGTAAACATGATTAGGTTTCTTAGGATTGACAAAGCCGGGAGGTTGTTTGACATAAACTTCCTCCTCTATTTCACCATTTAGAAAAGCACTTTTAATGTCCATTTGGTACAAGGTGATATTATGGTGATTAGCATAGGCAAGTAAGATGCGAATGGACTCAAGTCTAGCAATGGGAGCATATGTCTCACCATAGTCCATACCTTCGACTTGTGTGTACCCTTGGGCGACGAGACGTGCTTTGTTGCGAACCACTTGTCCATCTTCATCTTGCCTGTTGCGAAACACCCATTTGGTACCAATGATGTTGTGGTTGTTGTCAGGCTTCTCAACCAATGTCCAAACTTGGTTTCTCTCAAAGTTGTGTAGTTCTTCATGCATTGCGTTTATCCAATCCGGATCTTCCAATGCTTCTTCAACCTTCATAGGTTCAATGCTAGAGATGAATGAATAGTTTTCACAAAAGTTAGCTAAACGAGTTTTTGAGCGAGTGATTCTCCCGGTTTGGATATCATTGTAGATTTGCTCGACGGGATGATCTTTGGCAATTCTTGCTCGAACTCGTGAAAGCTTTTGCTTGGGTCTTCGTTGAACATCTTCTTCATCTTGTTCTTCTTCTTGGTCTTCTTCATTGTTGGCGTTGTCGTTCTCTTGTCATGGTGGAGAAGGAGGTTGTTGATGTTCGTCTTGACGCATTTCCTCGTTTCCTTCATCTTGGTGTGTCCCACTTGTGGATGCTTCCGGGTCAATTCTTGGTTCACCTTGTCGTGAAGTAGAGGCTTCCACTTGGACGGACGAGGTATTCTCCTTCACCTCCGTTGGACGAATTTTGCCAATAGACAAGTCTTGGATTGCTTCTGAAGGGTCTTTGTCTCCTACATTAATTGGCAATTGCTCTACTTGCGAGCCATTAGATTCACCAAACTTCACATCTACCGTTTCTTCAACCTTTTGGGTGAAATTGTTGTAGACACGGTAAGTGTGAGAGTTTGAGCCATAACCAAGTAGGAAACCTTCATGAGATTTAGGAGCAAACTTTGAACGACGATGCTTATCAAGAATGTAGCACTTTGAGCCGAATACTCGAAAGTATCCAACTTGGGGTTTGTTACCGGTGAGGAGCTCGTATGCCGTCTTGCCGAGTAGCTTGTGAAGATACAAGCGATTTGTTGCATGACAAGCCGTCTCAACCGCTTCTGCCCAAAAGTGCTTTGGCGTCTTGTACTCATCAAGCATCGTTCTCGCCATTTCGATGAGCGTCCGGTTCTTCCTCTCAACAACTCCATTTTGTTGAGGTGTGTACGTAGCCGAGAACTCGTGTGAAATCCCTTCTTCGTCAAGAAAGGTGTCCACATTTGCGTTCTTGAACTCCGTTCCGTTGTCAGTCCGAACCTTCTTGATCTTCACGTCAAACTGATTTTGGGCCTTCCTAGCGAAATTTTTGAAGATCTTTTGGACCTACGATTTATCACCAAGAAAGAACACCCACGTAAATCTTGAAAAATCATCAACTATAACTAGACCAAAAGAATATCCACCGAGACTCTTGTAGGCATTGGGACCAAAATGATCCATATGAAGTAGCTCGAGTGGCCTCCTTGTGGTCATGATGTTCTTCACGGGATGCCTTCCTCCCACCTGTTTACCTGCTTGACAAGCACTGCAAAGTCTATCCTTATCAAATATGACATCGTTAACTCCAAGGATATGATTTCCTTTAATAAGCTTGTCAAGGTTTCTCATGCCGACGTGACCTAGTCGTCTATGCCACAACCAACCTTTTGAGGATTTAGCAATAAAGCAAGTTTTAGGTTGTGCCTTTTTAGACAAATCGACAATGTAAAGGTCACCTCTACGTACACCGGTAAAAACCATTTTATGATTGTCTCGACGAAACACTTGGCAATCTACCTCAGTAAATAGGACATTCAAACCGAAATCAGCAAGTCTAGATACCGAAAGTAAGTTGTAGCCAAGAGATTCAACGAGCATGACATTTTGAATGGAGCTATCGTGTGAGATGGCCACCTTACCAAGGCCAACCACCTTACCCTTTGAATTATCACCAAAGGTGACATACTTTCGAGGGCCGTCATTTTCAGCAAGCTCACGGAACATCTCTTCGTCTCCGGTCATATGATCAGTACATCCACTGTCGAGAACCCATTCCTTTCCTCCTGACACATATCCTCGAAGATTTGCCATAAGACCAAAGTGTCTCATTGCATCATCAAGATCGATGTCACTATCATCATTCTCATCGTAGTATCCATGTTCAACATGATCTTGTGACTCATCATTTCCTAGAGAGAGTGATTCATTAGATAAATGATCATCAAAGTGGTCACTTTTATGAATTCTTATAGCTTCGGATATAATATCACCAATGATTCCAACATTTCCTTTAGCATGCATGAGATTAGTAAGCTCAAATAGACAATCACCAAAACTAGGATCACTAGAGTTCATTTTACTCAAGGCAATAGATTTATGGAGAATTTCATCCAAATTTTTCAAGGATTAATCGGGGAATCGTTCCACAAGAAATTTCCATATAGTATAGGCACAAATAAGAGTAGGTAAACTAGCAATAAAGTTTTTGGGCAATCCTCTAATGATGAGCTCAACGGTTCTAAGATTGCGAATCATGTCAACATCTTCATCTAGGGTGGGATGCATAGGATCAACATGAGGTGCACAAGAACTAGCAATATACTTGTTCAAATGATATTGATTGAAAATCACAAGCATCTCATTTTTTCACTCATGAAAATACTCTCCATCAAGAATAGGCACTCTATGTCTAAGACTCCCTAAAGTAGACACATCCATCTTCCTCCAATGGTGATTAAACCAAGGCAATGGAGACCAAAGCTCTGATACCACTTGTAGGATCTAGAAGTAGGTGTGTCTAGAGGGGGGGTGATTAGACACTTAGTGCTAAAGTTGCAATTTTTAAGCTTTTCGATTTGAGTGGAGTTTTAGGCACAATTTCAACATACACAATACATATCAAGCAAGCATGCAAAGAGTATATGAGCAGTGGAATGTAAAGCATGCAACTTGCGAGAATGTAAAGGGAAGGGTTTGGAGAATTCAAACGCAATTGGAGACACGGATGTTTTTCCCGTGGTTCGGATAGGTGGTGCTATCCTACATCCACGTTGATGGAGACTTCAACCCACGAAGGGTAACGGTTGCGCGAGTCCACGGAGGGCTCCACCCACGAAGGGTCCACGAAGAAGCAACCTTGTCTATCCTACCATGGCCATCGCCCACGAAGGACTTGCCTCACTAGCGGTAGATCTTCACGAAGTAGGCGATCTCCTTGCCCTTACAAACTCCTTGGTTCAACTCCACAATCTTGTCGGAGGCTCCCAAGTGACACCTAGCCAACCTAGGAGACACCACTCTCCAAGAAGTAACAAATGGTGTGTTGATGATGAACTCGTTGCTCTTGTGCTTCAAATGATAGTCTCCCCAACACTCAACTCTCTCTCACAGGATTTGGATTTGGTGGAAAGAAGATTTGAGTGGAAAGCAACTTGGGGAAGGCTAGATATCAAGATTCATATGGTAGGAATGGAATATCTTGGCCTCAACACAAGGGTAGGAAGTTCTCTCTCAGAACATATGAGTTGGAAGTGTAGATGTGTTCTGATGGCTCTCTCCACGAGTGAAGAGGAGGTGGAGGGGTATATATAGCCTCCACACAAAATCCAACCGTTACACAAAATTTACCAATCTCGGTGGGACCGAATCAACAAACTCGGTCGGACCGAAATAGTAAACCTAGTGACCGTTAGAGATTTTTGGTGGGACTGACATGCAACTCGGTAGGACCGATATGATTAGGGTTTGGGCATAACGTAATCTCGGTGAGACCGATTACACAAACTCGGTGAGACTGATTTGGTAATTAGCTAACCAGAGAGTTGGTCAGGCAAACTCGGTGGGACCGATTACAAAACTCGGTTGGACCGATTTTGGTAATGAGTTAACCAGAGAGTTTGCACTGTAATCTCGGTAGTACCAATTGCCTAAACTCGGTGAGACCGATTTTGGTAATGGACATACACAGTGAGATTACAACCCCATCTCGGTGAGACCGAGATCCCTATCGGTAGAACCGATTTGCTAGGGTTTGGCAGTGGCTTATGACATGTGAAACTCGGTGGCGCCGGATAGAAAGAATCGGTAGGTCCGAGTTTGACTTTGGGTTTAGGTCATATGTGGAAGTGGGAAAGTAGCTAAGGGTTTTGGAGCATATCATCAAGCACATGGAGCAAAAGGCTCATTAAGCAACACCTCATCCCTCCTTGATAGTATTGGCTTTTCCTATGGACTCAATGTGATCTTGGATCACTAAAAGTGTAAAATGAAGAGTCTTGAGTTTGAAGCTTTAGCCAATCCTTTGTCCTTAGCATCTTGAAGGAGTTCCCACAACCTTTAGTCCATGCCACTCCATTGTTGAACTTATCTGAAACATACTAGATAAAAGTGTTAGTCCAACAAGAGATATGTTGACATTAATTACCAAAACCACCTAGGGAGAACTTGTGCTTTCACAATGCTTATAAGAAAAAGTTTCATCCTGATAAGCTCAAACCCAAATCGAAGAAATGTGTCTTCATAGGATACCCAAAGAAGACAGTTGGGTACACCTTCTATCACAGATCCGAAGGCAAGATATTCGTTGCTGAGAATGGATCCTTTCCAGAGAAGGAGTTTCTCTCGAAAGAAGTGAGTGGGAGGAAAGTAGAAAACTTGATAAGGTAATTGTACCTTCTCCCTTATTGGAAAGTAGTTCATCACAGAAATCTGTTCTTGTGACTACTACACCAATTAGTGAGGAAGCTAATGATGATGATCATGTAACTTCAGATCAAGTTACTACCGAATCTCGTAGGTAAACCAGAGTGAGATCCGCACCAGAGTGGTACGGTAATCCTGTTCTGGAAGTCATGTTACTAGACCATGACGAACTTGCGAACTATGAGGAAGCGATGATGAGCCCAGATTCCGCAAAATGGCTTGAGGCCATGAAATCTGAGATGGGATCCATGTATAAGAACAAAGCGTGGACTTTGGTTGACTTTCCCGATGATCGGCAAGCCATAGAAAATAAATGGGTCTTCAAGAGGAAGACGGACGCTGATAGTAGTGTTACTATCTACAAAGCTAGACTTGTCGAAAAAGGTTTTTGACAAAGTTCAAGGTGTTGACTATGATGAGAGTTTCTCACTCGTATCTATGCTTAAGTCTGTCCGAATCATGTTAGCAATTGCCGCATTTTATGAAATCTGGCAAATGGATAACAAAACTGCAATCCTTAATGGATTTCTTAAAGAAGAGTTGTATATGATGCAACCAGAAGGTTTTGTCAATCCTAAAGGTGCTAACAAAATATGCAAACTCCAGCAATCCATCTATGGACTGGTGCAAGCATCTCAGAGTTGGAATATACACTTTGATAAGTTGATCAAAGCATATAGTTTATACAGACTTACGATGAAGCCTGTATTTACAAGAAAGTGAGTGGGAGCACTACAACATTTCTGATAAGTATATGTGAATGACATATTGTTGATCGGAAATAATGTAGAATTATTCTGCAAAACATAAATGAGTGTTTGAAAAGAGTTTTACAAAGAAAGACCTCGGTGAAGCTGCTTACATATTGAGCATCAAGATCTATAGAGATAGATCAAGAAGCTTGATAAGTTTTTCAATGAGTACATACCTTGACAACATTTTGAAGTAGTTCAAAATGGAACAGTCAAAGAAAGAGTTCTTGACTGTGTTACAAGGTGTGAAATTGAGTAAGACTCAAAGCCCGACCACGGCAGAAGATAGAAAAAGAATGAAAGTCATTCCCCATGCCTCAGTCATAGGTTCTATAAAGTATGCCATGCTATGTACTAGATCTATTATATACCCTACACTGATTTTGGCACGGGAGTACAATAGTGATCTAGGAGTAGATCATTGGACAGTTGTCAAAATTATCCTTAGTGAAATAAGGATATGTTTCTCGATTATGGAGGTGACAAAAAGGTTCATCGTAAAGGGTTATGTCGATGCAAGTTTTGACACTAATCCAGATGGCTCTAAGTATCAATCTGGATACATATTGAAAGTGGAAGCAAATAGCTAGAGTTGCTCCGTGCAGAGCATTGTAGACATAGAAATTTGCAAAATACATACGGATCTGAATGTGGCAGACCCGTTGACTAAATTTCTCTCACAAGAAAAACATGATCACACCTTAGTACTCTTTGGGTGTAAATCACATAGCGATGTGAACTAGATTACTTACTCTAGTAAACCCTTTGGGTGTTAGTCACATGACAATGTGAACTATGGGTGTTAATCACATGGTGATGTGAACTATTGATGTTAAATCACATGGCGATGTGATCTAGATTATTGACTCTAGTGCAAGTGGGAGACTGAAGGAAATATGCCCTAGAGGCAATAATAAAGTTATTATTTATTTCCTTATTTCATGATAAATGTTTATTATTCATGCTAGAATTGTATTAACCGGAAACATGATACATGTGTGAATACATAGACAAACAGAGTGTCACTAGTATGCCTCTACTTGACTAGCTCGTTGATCAAAGATGGTTATGTTTCCTAGCCATAGACATGAGTTGTCATTTGATTAACGGGATCACATCATTAGGAGAATGATGTGATTGACATGACCCATTCCACTAGCTTAGCACCCGATTGTTTAGTATGTTGCTATTGCTTTCTTCATGAGTTATACATGTTCCTATGACTATGAGATTATGCAACTCCCGTTTACTAGAGGAACACTTTGTGTGCTACCAAACGTCACAACGTAACTGGGTGATTATAAAGGTGCTCTACAGGTGTCTCCAAAGGTACATGTTGGGTTGCCGTATTTTGAGATTAGGATTTGTCACTCCGATTGTCGGAGAGGTATCTCTGGTCCCTCTCGGTAATGCACATCACATAAGCCTTGCAAGCATTGCAACTAATGAGTTAGTTGTGAGATGATGTATTACGGAACGAGTAAAGAGACTTGCCGGTAACAAGATTGAACTAGGTATTGAGATACCGACGATCGAATCTCGGGCAAGTAACATACCGATGACAAAGGGAACAACGTATGTTGTTATGCGGTCTGACCGATAAAGATCTTCGTAGAATATGTAGGAGCCAATATGAGCATCCAGGTTCCGCTATTGGGTATTGACCGGAGACGTGTCTCGGTCATGTCTACATTGTTCTCGAACCCGTAGGGTCCGCACGCTTAAGGTTTCGATGACAGTTATATTGTGAGTTTATGAGTTTTGATGTACCGAAGGAGTTCAGAGTCCCGGATGAGACCGGGGACATGACGAGGAGTCTCAAAATGGTCGAGACGTAAAGATCGATATATTGGACGACTATATTCGGACATCGGAAAGGTTCCGAGTGGTTCGGGTATTTTTCGGAGTACCGGGGAGTTACGGGAATACGAGGGAAGAAGTATATGGGCCTTATTGGGCTTTAGGGCAGAGGGAGAGGCAGGGCGTGCGCCCCCCCCCATTGACTAGTCCGAATTGGACTAGGGAGAGGGGCGGCGCCCCCTCCTTCCTTCTCTTCCCTCTTCCCCTTCCTTATCTCCTACTCCTACTACTTGGAAGGACTCCTAGTTGGACTAGAAAAGGGGGAATCCTACTCCCGGTGGGAGTAGGACTCCCCTAGGGCACGCCATAGAGAGGGTCGGCCCTCCCCTCCTCCACTCCTTTATATACGGGGGCAGGGGGCACCCCATAGACACACAAGTTGATCTTCGTGATCGTTCTCTTAGCCGTGTGCGGTGCCCCCCTCCATGATAATCCTCGATAATATTGTAGCAGTGCTTAGGCGAAGCTCTGCGACGGTAGAACATCAAGATCGTCACCACACCGTCGTGCTGACGGAACTCATCCCCGACACTTTGCTGGATCAGAGTCCGAGGATCGTCATCGAGCTGAACGTGTGCTAGAACTCGGAGGTGCCGTAGTTTCGGTGCTTGGATCAGTCGGATCGGGAAGACGTACGACTACTTCCTCTACGTTGCGTCAACGCTTCCGCTTCGGTCTACGAGGGTACGTAGACAACACTCTCCCCTCTCGTTGCTATGCATCACCATGATCTTGCGTGTGCATAGGAATTTTTTTGAAATTACTACGTTCCCCAACACTTGCCTGGTTGCTCTGGCAAGTAGGGGTCGTCAACACCCTAGTCGAACTGGGGGTCGCCGACAGTCTCGAGGTCTACCGGAAAGAAGTAACAGAAGGGGAACACAATAAATAACAGAGCAATCAAAGCATCACAAAGCGTAACATGGCAATACGCGGTGCTAGAGGTGACCTAACGCGGTATTAGGTGATACCGGCGGAGGGGGGAAACATCCGGTAAAGTATTCCCGGCGTTTCGCGTTTTCGGACAGATGGACCGGAGGGGAAAGGTTGCGAGTTTGCTATGCTAGGGATGTGTGGCGGACGAATGGGCTGCGTATCCGGATTCGACTCATCGTTCATAGCAACTTTCATGTACAAAGTTTTTCCATCCGTGTCGGTGGGAAACGACACCTATGGGATCACAGGAATCCCTTACTGCAGTTGCGGGGCGCGGGGGTCGTGAGAAGAGCGGATCGAGCAGGCAGTACACGATTCCTTTATCCAGGTTCGGGCTGCGAAGATGTGTAATACCCTACTCCTACTTTGGTGGATTGTATGTCTGTGTTCTTGAGCTAGCTATGGAGCGTGAGGAGCTCCAAAAAGCCGAATCCTCTCCCTGGTCGCCTGGGGCCTCCTTTTATAGGGAAAGGGGTTGCCACAGTGGCACACAGGAGGTGGAAAGGATACAGTGATGCGAGGTTATCCCTCACATTACATGACAAGGTGCCTTTAATGTGCTTTGCTTAGGTGTCCTTGCTTTATCGGGGGCGGGGGAGAGCCCTGTCTCGTCCGTTGCCGCTCCCTCCCGCATCGACACGCGCCCTGGCTAGTGGTGCCTGCGATGCCATGTAGGCAGGCAGGCAGCTGAGGTGGCACAACGGTGGGTCTCCATGAGGATCCGCATGCCGCCACGCAGGTGCCTGCCCAGCTGGTTGGGTCGGCAGCTGCATGCGAACGGTGGTGGAGGCGCACGGGTGCGGGCCCGGCAATGGCCCCGCGGGTGTCCTTGGCAAGGGCCTTGCCGGGGCCCCGGCAAGGGTCTTGCCGTGGCGCTAGCTGTCATCCCCGGCAAGGCTCTTGCCGGGGGCCTTGTGGTCCTCCTTGGCTGGGATCCCTCCAAGGGTCATCATCTTCTTAAGTGGGTATCTGGTTTTGAATGTCTTCACAAAGATCTGCATGCCACCACGGGGATGTCTCCCGAATCCTTGCCCCATGGGGGCAGTGGACTCAAAGGAGACCCCGCTCCGTTAGTGTGGGGTGAGTGGCCACGGCAAGGATCTTGCCAGGCTGACTAGCGCCGTCCCCCGGCAAGGAT
>NC_057806.1:25561568-25562230 GCF_018294505.1 Triticum aestivum
CTGTTCCTCTTTGGCTTCGGTCCTACCTTGGTTCCACCTCCTTTTGCCGGGCTCGGCGTGGCGGCGCCAGTGGCTCAGACTGCCCGTGCACAGTCATAGGGGTACAAAAAGTGTACCCCCCCTTTTTGTACACCGATAGGAGCCCCTGGGCCTGGGCCACACATAAGCGCTACGCGTTGTTGGGCCAGGCCCAAGAACGGTGCGCGGGTAGGCAGGGCGGTTTTTGCCGCGGTAGGTTTCTTCGCGCGCTGCACCTCCCACGCTTCCCGCGCGTGGCGCGGCGTGGGGAGGCGGGCGTGACGTGGGCGGCATGCGTGAGGCTGATCTCTGTGCGCATGCGTCACGTCGTAGTAAAAGGGGGCGGCTCACGTCCTCCCCATAAACGGAGGGAGGCGTGGAGGCGCGGCCCATTTACTGGATGGGGCCGAGGCGTGGTCTTTTAAGGCGCCCACTTCCTTTATAACGGGGCGGGGAGAAGTCACCTCACCCATCGCCTCAGTCCTGCACGTTCGCCACGCGGCGCTCATGCGCCTGGGGTGGCAGTTGGTGGAGGCGGGTTACCGGGCTGTCGCGGGCTGGGGCGGCGGATTGGTCCCGGTCCCCTGCGCCATCCACGTCTTTATTGGCGGAACGGGGTGGTCGAGCCCCCACCCCGCCTCTTT
>NC_057806.1:25562458-25573069 GCF_018294505.1 Triticum aestivum
TCCTCCATCTCACTTCTTCTTTAGCTTCTGCTCCCCTCCCTCTCATTTTGCCATGGAGAGAGGGAACCTTGGTCCTTCGACGGTGGCGACGAGGGTCGCCGCTCGACAACGTGTTCCTCCTTCTCCTGCCCCTACGGTGGCGGAGCCAACCGTGAGGGGAAGGGGAAGGGGCGAGGCCGCGGGCGGGGCCGTGGCCGAGGCCGAGGCGCTCGTGGTAGAGGAGGACGGGGCGACGCGTCGGTCTCGCCTCCGCCAGCAGCTCCTCCTCCCATGGAGGGCCACGCCGGGGATGATCCTTGCGAGTTCTTTGTCAGGCTGCGCCGGCCGCCTCGCCGTCGCCTTCGTCTCCCAACCCCATTTGCGAGCGAGATGGAGCTGGACCCGCCTGAGACACTGAGGATGCACATGAGGGGCTGTGGGATCAGCGGTACGCGAGTCCGCGTCGACTTCCCAGCCCCTAATGTGATGTATCTCGGTCGAGGGTGGAAGACGTTCGCCCGCATCCACCACCTGACGGCGGGGCTCACCCTCCATTTCAAGCTGATGGAGGGCGGCCTCCTCTCCGTCAAGGTCTTTGGGTGCTTCGGGACTCGGGCAAGGTGCTGCGTGGAGAGCTCTTCTGATAGCGAAGACTCCTCCTCGAGCGAGAGTGACAAGGAGGACAACGACAGCGACGACGAGGGTAGCAGGCGACAGGATGACGGGTCCAACTAGGTGTCGGGCGCCGCTCCGTGCGGCACCGGCAACCCCATCATCCGTGTCGCCGGCTCCTTGAACTTCTCGGGGTCGTCTCCTTGGGCGGCTGGCGTTGGGAGGCTGCGGAAGAGGAAGAGGGCGAGCGGCAAGGCTGTCAACTCGGAGTACGTGGGCACGACGCCTTCGACGCGTGCTGACGTCATGCCGCCTCGTCTTCGAGCTCTGCCTCCGGCGCCGCCATCACCATCCAGCCTTTGGACGACCACCGAGATGTTCTCTTGGTGTCTTCTGCCACCCGTAGCTCGTCTAGGCGCCCCTTTTGCCCTTTTCGCCTCCTTGACCTGCCTCCTGAAGAGAGGGACAAGGAAGGGATTACGGGCACCTTATCTCTTTTTAGTTTGTAAGCCTTCGGGCCTTAGCTGAATTTAAAGCTTGTAATCCCATTATTCATGTTTTTCATTCTCCATGAACTGTACCTAGGTGGAATGTTTTTAATGAAAAAGGGATGCTTGCCGGGCCATTTGTTTTGCGGGTAGAACCCACGTCAAGGAGTAAATCCTTGATATCTTTAAGATAAACATTTCCTTGCCCGGCAGCAGGCCTTGCCGTCTTCCCACGCCGCTTGACCTTTCTCACGCTTTTGGCGGAGGCAGGGAGGAGGTGGGTTTAGATTCCTCGTTTCGTCCTTTCGCTGCCGTGACTACGACCAAACCTGGCCCTGGGAACGAACCCTAGGGCCTAGAGTTAAGGGAGCATGGTAGCTTTAGGAAGAAACGAGGTTTCACATACCGCAGTTCGTAAAGGAATGCATGATAAGGGATGAAGAACTTATCTGAAACAGCAGCCCCCGGCAACTCTGGTTTGCCGTGGGTGAATCTTTGTACTTGCAGCCCCCGGCAACACTGGCTTGCCGGGGTCTAGATGCTGGTCCGTCCCTCTTCTCTTTTTTTCATCCTCAAGTGATCCGGCAAGGATATCGGAGCCCTGCGAACCAAAGGAGACAGAAGAACGGCAAAGAGACGCACACTCGACCTCTAAGCTAGGGGTTAGCCGCTGCTAAGCACTATCAACCCTAACCGAGGACGAGACTTGACCTAGCATGCATGCTTTAACTTAGGGCGCCAGCGCTTCATTTATTTATGCTCAGGGTCTGCGCCCGGCTTTGTACGAAGGGTTACATGCATCATCAGCAATGCTTGTACAAAAGGTGGCTTGCTGGGAGGCCCGACAAGCCACGCCTTACGGGTAAAACTTGCGAAGATGCTCAATGTTCCAGGAGTTACTCACCGGAACGGCATCCTCGGTCTCCAGGCGGACTGCGCCGGGCCTGGTGACTCGTATTACCCGGTAAGGGCCTTCCCACTTTGGCGTCAACTTGTTGGAATTCTTGGCCGATTAAACGCGCCGAATAACAAGGTCGCCTTCCTCAAGGCTCCGGGCATGAACCTTGCGGCTATAGTAGCGGCACAAGGCTTGCTGGTAGCGTGTTGCTCTCACAGCCGCCCGAAGACGATCTTCCTCAAGGAGTAATGCATCATCTTGCCGCAGTTGCTCTTGCTCAAGCTCATCATAAGCGAGCACTCGAGGTGACCCATATATGAGTTCAGTGGGGATAACTGCTTCTGCCCCATATACTAGGGCAAAGGGTGTCTGGCCGGTGGCTCGATTTGGTGTCATCCTGATTGACCAAAGAACCGTCGGCAATTCATCAATCCAGCGCCTCCCGCTCTTGTGCAGCCTGTCAAAGGTCTTGGTCCTTAAGCCTCGCAATACTTCAGCATTTGCCCTCTCGGCTTGTCCGTTGCTCGGTGGGTGAGCCACGGAAGCGAATCAGACCTTGCTGCCGAGGTCCTAAGTGTATTGCATGAAGGTGCGGCTTGTGAACTGCGTACCGTTGTCGGTGATGATCCGGTTGGGTACACCGTAATGGCACACTAGCCCCTTGAACAACTTGACGGCTGACTGAGTTGTGACCTTCCTCACTGTCTCCACTTCTGGCCACTTTGTGAACTTGTCGATGGCTACGTACAAGTACTCAAAGCCCCCGAAAGCACGGGGGAAGGGGCCCAGTATGTCGAGCCCCCAGACCGAGAAGGGCGAGGAGAGAGGAATGGTTTGAAGGGCTTGAGCTGGTTGATGAAGCTTTCTTGAGTGGAATTGACACGCCTCACACCTGGTGACGAGTGTCATTGCATCCTGGAGGGCGGTGGGCCAGAAGAAACCCTGCCGGAATGCCTTGCCGGCAAGGGCTCTTGACCCAATGTGGGATCCACACATGCCTCCGTGTATCTCCGCCAACAGCTCCAGTCCTTCCTCTCGGGGGATGCACTTCAATTTCACACCGTTCGGTCTCTTCCTGTACATGACGTCATCGACGAACTGGTACATGGCAGAGCGACGGGCTACTTTTCCGCTTCTTCCTGCTCCTCAGGAAGCTCCCCTGTCTGGAGGAATCAGACGGTATGTTGTGCCCACGCTGGAGCCTGAGGCTCGACAGCGAGGACTAAAGGCATTTCCTCCGCCATAGGGGCGACTGTCTCGACGGCAAGAGCTTGTCGTGCTGCCGGAGCTAGCCATCCCGTGGCGGGTTCAGTGTCCTCGGCAACATCCTAGCCGGCGGCTCCGGGGAGCTCAACGGGAAAGTACTTGCCGGGTCCTGACTTCCTTCTTTTGTTCTGCTCTGTTGATGGATCAACGGATGGCTGAGTTAGCTGAAGCACAAAGGTACCTGGTTCCACAGGTAACTTGAGGGCGGCGTGCTTTGACAGGTAATCGGCGATATCGTTCTCCGTTCGGGGAACGTATTCAGCCTGTATACTGTCGAAACGCTCTCCCAGCTTTCTCACTTCATCGACGTAGGCCTTCATCAACGGGCTCTGGTAATCCTTATTGACTTGCTTGACGACAAACTGCGAGTCGCCCCTGACGATGAGCTTTTTGATTCCGAGGTCCGCCGCGATCCTAAGACCGGCAAGCAGCCCTTCATACTCCGCCGTGTTATTTGTTGACACCTCCCTGGGGAAGTGCATCTGGATCATGTACTTGAGGTGCTCTCCGGTGGGGGCGACGAGCAGTACGCCAGCCCCGGCACCCTGGAGGGAGAAAGCCCATCAAAGTACATAATCCAATCGCAACTTGCCTCCTTGCCGGGGAGAGCAGTCTCTTGGGCTTCTTCGTCAGGCGTGGTGGTCCACTCTGTAATGAACTCTGCCAGGACTCGACTCTGGATCGTCGAAGTACTTTCAAACTTGAGGCCAAAGCTGGACAGCTCCAGTGCCCATTCCACAATCCTCCCCGTCGCATCTGGGTTGTGCAATATCCGCTGCAGAGGGAGGCGAGTGACGACAGTGATCTCGTGTGCCTGGAAGTAGTGACGCAGCTTCCTCGAGGCCATGAGGAGGCCGAAGAGCAGTTTCTGCACACCGGAGTACCTTGACCTAGCCCCCTGCAAGAGGGAGCTAACGAAGTAGACCGGGTGCTGCATCACTTTCTTCTTTGGTGGCACCTCGACCAATTGTGTTGCCTCCATATCGGCGGCATCGGGCTCTGTTGCTGCCATCACCTCGTCTTCGACCTCCCTCTGCGCCACTAGTGCGGCGCTAACCACCTGGTTCGTTGCCGCTAAGTATAGCAGCAACAGCTCCTGGGGCCTGGGCGCAACTAGCGTTGGTGCGGAGGAGAGGTACTTCTTCAAATCTTGCAGTGCCGCTTCGGCTTCTGGTGTCCACTCCACCGGGCCCGCCTTTTTCAGGATCTTGAAAAAGGGAAGGGCGCGCTCGGTGGACTTGGATATGAACCTGCCCAGGGCAGCGACGCAACCAGCAAGCCGGCGCACATCCTTGACTCGCTTGGGTGCTTCAATCTGCTCTATAGCTTTGATCTTGTCCGGGTTGGCCTCTATCCCCTGCTGCGACACAAAGAACCCGAGAAGCTTGCCAGACACGACGCCAAAGACGCACTTCTCAGGGTTCAGCTTGAGGTTGATCTTGCGCAGATTTGCAAATGTCTCCCGCAAATCTGATATGAGGGTGGCCCTGTCCTTGGTTTTGATCACTATATCGTCCATATAAGCCTCCATATTTCTATGGAGCTAGGGCTCAAAACCAATCTGGACCGCCCTCGCGAACGTCGAACCAGCACTCTTCAACCCGAAAGGCATCCGCATGAAACAATACGTACCACATGGGGTGATGAATGTTGTTTTCTCTTCGTCTTCTTTTGTCATGAAGATCTGGTGGTAGCCGGAGTAGGCATCGAGGAATGACAACAGATCACATCCAGCCGTGGAGTCAACAATCTGATCGATGCGCGGTAACGGGAAGGGGTCTTTAAGACAAGCCTTATTGATATTTGTGTAATCAATACACAGCCTCCATTTCCCATTTGCCTTGTGCACCACGACCGGATTGGCCAACCATGTTGGATGGAGCACTCCTCTCACCAGACCCTCCGCTTCCAGTTTCCGGATCTCTTCCGTGATGAACTGTTGTCATTCCAAAGCTTGCTTCCTGACCTTCTGCTTGACGGGCCGCGCATGAGGACAGACAGCAAGGTGGTGCTCAATCACCTCCCTGGGAACACCGGGGATGTCGGAAGCTTGCCATGCAAACACATCGACATTCACCCGCAGGAAGGTGACGAGCGCGTCTTCCTATTTGTCATCAAGGGTGGAGCTTATGATGAAAGCTCCTCTCGTGCCGTCCTCCTTGACGGAAACCTTCTTGGTTCCCGGCGGCATGGCCCTGGTCTTCTTGCTTCCGCCGGCGGAGCTCCCTGGCACGTCCTCGACGATAGCGCTACACTCCGAAGAGGTGCGCTTGCCGGAGTGCGTGTTCGAGGTCTCGCCGGCCTCCTTCTTCCTTTTTCCTCCCGGGGTCCCGACAGCAGGAGCAAACGCCTTGGCAGCGGCGGCTGCTGCGACTGCTTGCTGGTACAATTGATCAATGCAGATCAGCGCATCTTTCTTGTCGGAAGGGATGGTGATGATCGTCACGGGCCCTGGCATCTTCAGGGTATTGTAGGCGTAGTGCGACGCCGCCATGAACTTGGCCAGCGCTGGGCGGCCAAGGATCCCATTGTAGGGCAAGGGGATCTTGGCAACATCAAACACAATCCTCTCTGTCCTGAAATTCAGGTCGCTTCCGAAAGTTACGGGCAACGTGACCTTTCCCTTGGGTTGGCTTCTCCCCGGGCTGACCCCTTGAAACGTGCCCGTTTCTTCGAGGTCTCCATCAGGGATCTGTAGCTTCTCGATCACGGCAGGCGAGATCAAGTTCAGACCGGCCCCGCCATCAACTAACATTTTTGTCACCTTGAGGTTGCGTATTGTCGGTGAAACCAACAACGGCAAGCACCCGACCGCAGTAGTGCGATCAGGGTGATCCTCAGAGTCAAAAATGATAGGAATGCTGGACCACTTCAGCGGCCTCTGGGCATCAAACGACGGCTCTGCTGCTGTAATCTCTCGCGCCCACTGTTTAAGCCGACGCCGAGAGGCATGCAGCGAAGCGCCGCCGTCAACGCACATGGCCTATGTAGCTTTCTAAAACCTTGGTCGCCGGACTCGTCGTCCTCTTCGTGATCGTCATCTTC
Organism: Triticum aestivum; assembly: GCF_018294505.1. Lineage (NCBI taxonomy): Eukaryota > Viridiplantae > Streptophyta > Magnoliopsida > Poales > Poaceae > Triticum > Triticum aestivum. The sequence goes on from NC_057806.1 coordinate 25,568,747, forward strand.
TGGCTTTTTGTCACGGCCCCGAGTGGGTCTCTCTTGTTGTTTATCCTTGCCGCGATGGCCCGCCTGGCCGTCACGTTTCTTGTCGGATCCCTCGGCACCGTCTTGGCCCTTCTCCTTGTCCCGCCTCTTGTATTTAGCCCTCTGCTTCTCAGCGAGGAGCTCAACCTGCCGGCAGTCTTGGAGAGCATGGCCTTTGGTGCGATGGATCTTGTAGTATCGCTTGTCGGAGTTGCCTGGCTTCTCGGCAACTGCCAAGGCCTGGCAGGCGACACATCCAGCAATTTCCTTGCTAGGGTCACCTGCCTTGGTCTTCTTGGTGGAGCCGGTGTCGTCAGACCCCTCGACGGCAAGCACAACTTTCCCTTTGCGCTTCCTATTGCGGTGCCGGCCTTTCTTCGCCGGGGCGGCGGTGTCCTCTTCAGAGGAGTCGGTTTCCACGCCGGCATCTTCGCCGGGGTACTTCCTCCCCTCTTCAGCCCGGGCACATTTGTCGGCGAGAACATAGAGCTCCGCGACATCTTTCACCTTGTTCATCGCCAGCTCTTCGCGCATCTTGCGGTTCCGAACATTCTGATGGAACGCGCTGATGATGGTAGCGGGGTGAACATCTGGGATATTGTACTGTACCCGGCTGAACCTCTGTATGTACTTGCGGAGACTCTCGCCTCCCTTCTGGGGAATGACGTGGAGATCACTTGCTTGGCCATGAGCTTGGTGACCGCCAGTGTAGGCGCCCACGAACTCATGGTACAAATCCGACCAGGAGGAAATGGAGTCCACCGGCAAGTGCATCGACCATGACATGGCGTTGGGTTTAAGAGCCAACGGAAAGTCATTCGCAAGCACCTTATCATCACGAGCTCCGGTAGCCTGCATCGCGATGGTGTAGATGCTGAGGAACTCAGATGGGTGGGCCTTGCCGCCGTACTTCTCGCCCACGTCAGGTTTGAAAGTGCGGCAAGTGGGCCACTGGAACTACCGCAGCTCACAGGTAAAAGCCGGACAGCCTACCTCGTAAGGCAGGCCTCCAGGGCTCTCCGGTGTCGGGTGGTCCACAGCAGGCCCTGCTCGCCTATCTGACTGGTGGCGCGCTCCGCGCCGGCGCTCGATAGTGGTCCGAGCGTCTTCATGTTCCCAATCCCGAAGGACCTGGCGTTGGTCCTGGTGGGTCCGCGGGTCGGACCGCAACGTCACGACAGGCTGGTGTCCGCGGCACCGGACGAGGAGGAGGCGAGTGCACCGTGGTCGCGGCGCCGCCGGCCTTCCTTCCACTGGTACGTGGGACTCCGTCGGAACGTCGACCCGGGGGCTCCACCAGGGTCGGCTCATCTTTGTTGGCCACCGCAACAAGGCTTCGGATGGTGGCTCTCCATTCATCGAGTTTCCCTGTAGTGGGAGGAAAATTGAGGAGCAACTGCGCGCGCGCCAAAGCTTCCGCTGGCGTTGGTGGCAGCGAAACCTGCACAGATCGTGACGCGCTTCAACTTTTGACCACGTCAGAAGGAGCTCTATCACGATCGCGTAGTCGCAAGCCATCTTCACCAGCGCCTCGGTGAGCGGGCAGGTCTTCTACATCCCGGGAGTGGCGCTCGGGGCTTTTCCCGCAGCGACGCCCGGGGTCTTCGGGGTGATCACGTCGCTTGTCGCGCGCCGCTTGAGAGGAGCGCGGCGTCGGCACCGGAGTGGGAGTCTTGGAGGCCCTCGCGCCGCCAGCGGGCGGGGCAGCAGCGACCTTGGAAGGCCCCGCGCCACCTGCGGAGGGCCCGGCTCCGTCTTTGGATTTGGCAGCGTGCGGCCCGTCATCGGGCGCACGAACATCGCCGCCTCCCAAACTCCGGCTGCTGGGACGGTGTTGGTGTTCGCGAACAGCGCCCCGGGTCCTTTCGGCGACCGGTCCGCTGCTCGCCCGCGTCGGGACGGGATGCCTGGCGTCCGACGGGCCAACCGCCACCATCGTCTTCTTCTTGGGCGCCATGACGATGAAGAAGCGTCGAACTAACTGCTAAAGCCGAATCTCACAACTGTTCGGCCCCTACTGGCGCGCCAAAGATGTCGGTGGGAAACGACACCTATGGGATCACGGGAATCCCTTACTGCGGTTGCGGGGCGCGGGGGTCGTGAGAAGAGCGGATCGAGCAGGCAGTACACGATTCCTTTATCCAGGTTCGGGTCGCGAAAATGTGTAATACCCTACTCCTGCTTTGGTGGATTATATGTCTGTGTTCTTGAGCTAGCTATGGGGCGTGAGGAGCTCCAAAAAGCCGAATCCTCTCCCTGGTCGCCTGGGGCCTCCTTTTATAGGGAAAGGGGTTGCCACAGTGGCACACGAGAGGTGGAAAGGATACAGTGATGCGAGGTTATCCCTCGCATTACATGACAAGGTGCCTTTAATGTGCTTTGCTTAGGTGTCCTTGCTTTATGGGGGGCGGGGGAGAGCCCTGTCTCGTCCGTCGCCGCTCCCTCCCGCGTCGACACGCGCCCTGGCTTGTGGTGCCTGCGATACCATGTAGGCAGGCAGGCAGCTGAGGTGGCGCAACGATGGGTCTCCACGAGGATCCGCATGCCGCCACGCAGGTGCCTGCCCAGCTGGTTGGGTCGGCAGCTGCATGCGAACGGTGGTGGAGGCACGACGGGTGCAGGCCCGGCAGTGGCCCCGCGGGTGTCCTTGGCAAGGGCCTTGCCAGGGCCCCGGCAAGGGTCTTGCTGTGGCGCTAGCTGTCATCCCCGGCAAGGCTCTTGCCGGGGGCCTTGTGGTCCTCCTTGGCTGGGATCCCGCCAAGGGTCATCATCTTCTTAAGTGGGTATCTGGTTTTGAATGTCTTCACAAAGATCTGCATGCCACCACGGGGATGTCTCCCGAATCCTTGTCCCATGGGGGTAGTGGACTCAAAGGAGACCCCGCTCCGTTAGTGTGGGGTGAGCGGCCATGGCAAGGATCTTGCCGGGCTGACTAGCGCCGTCCCCCGGCAAGGATCTTGCCGGGGGGGTCTGCTTTGCTCCCCCTGCTCTTTGTGGTCTTGGCGTCGTCCTGTTCCTCTTTGGCTTCGGTCCTACCTTGGTTCCACCTCCTTTTGCCAGGCTCGGCGTGGCAGCGCCAGTGGCTCAGACTGCCCGTGCACAGTCATAGGGGTACAAAAAGTGTACCCCCCCCTTTTTGTACACCGACAATCCGAGCTACGGTTTTTATTTTATATTAATTTTTAAAGTTTTAAATCATTTTTTAGAATTAACAAAATTAATTTAATACTAAAATACATTTCTGACATCAGCATGACGTTAGCACGACGTCAGCAGTCAACCAGTCAGTTGACTGGGTCAAACTGACGCGTGGGTCCTACTATCATTGACTAAGACTAATTAAACAGGTTAATTAGTTTCATTAGTAATTAGGTCAACCTAACTAAGATTAATTAAGTTAATTAATTTGTTAATTAATTAATATTTTAATTGTTTTATTTATTTATTTATTATTATTTTTTATTAAATCTTTTTTGTTAATTTTCATTCTGGGGCGTGGGCCCTTCGTGTCATAGGCATAGGGGGCCTTAGTGGGTTATTGGGCAGGAGGGCGACGGGCTTCAGGCACGGTTGCGGGCAGGGCGTGATGGCGCTAGCCCGACTGGGCACTGGCCAAGGCTAGCCACGGCGAGGCTCGCCGGCCGGAGCAGCAGCAGGTAGTGGTTGCTGCGGAGCGGGAGCAACGGGCGAGGCCGCAGAGTGAGGATGGCGAGCGCGAGGCGCGGTTCGGCGGCTCCCGGTAGCAAGTGAGGGTGCGAGCGGAGCGTGGTGGCGGGGCATGGCGAGCGGGAGGCGTGGGGCAGAGGCGGCGGCACGGGGCTAGCGGACGAGCCGAAAGCAGCTGCGGGGTTGGGGCGGCGGAGCCGCGGCGAGCCAGTGGCCGGAGCAGGGAGTGCCCGAGCATGGGCGTGCGAGAGGACGCAGCCGTGGTGGCTCGGGGCGATGCGGAGCGCGGGCCAGCGTTACGGGACAGGGGAGAGAGGAGAGGGCGTGGCCCTCACCGGGTAGTGTAGGGCAATGGCAGCGGGGCTTGAGGTGGGGGACGAGGACGACGCGACACCGAGGAGGCAGTCCGGCGAGGAGGCGTGGTCGAGGCGGCGGAGCGGTCCTCGGGTGGCGGCGGTGTCCTGCGGTGTCGGGCTAGCTCGGGGGAGGTGCAGGTCATTGTCGGCGGGAGGAGCTGCGGGACGGCACGAGACGATAGACTTGGCGCCGGGGATGAAATGGTTGCGGTCGGATCCGTCTGGGAACGGGAAGGGACAGCGAAGGCCGGCCGGACCTGGTCGCTGGGACGGAGGAGGTCGG